>NW_014576749.1:0-5865 GCF_000263155.2 Setaria italica
GCACAGGGCTAGTCAAGCAGCTGCAGCCCCACAAGGACTGCAGCCCCACAAGGACCACAAGGACCAGCAACAAGACTTTATCAAGCATTATTCTCCCCCTAAGTCTTGGGCGTCGTCTTGTGGGAAGGTTGGACCATCCCGGTCCTGGAACAGAGCTCAAGGAACTTGATCCTCCCAGGGGGTTTGGTGAGTAGGACGCCTCAGGTGGTGGTGCGAAAAATATGGACTATGAGCTGACATGTCCAATGTCTTCAAAACTAACTTGGTAATTTTCACAATACCCCCAGGAGGTACCTTTTATTTCACCATCGAGTATGAAAGCCGAGCTATTACCCTATCTTTGTATGGGAGAAACCTTTATATTATGGGTCTCCGGGAGCCCCATGAAACTTTTGAGATCAAGGAGCGAAATTAGAAGAGAAAAAGTTATATGTCAGGAGAAAAGATCAAGATACTTCGTTTTAAAAAGAACTACATATTTCTTTGCTCTAAAGGTGACGTTATTAATGTTAGATTGGACTTATTTGCTCTGTTGGAGGCATTTGAAGTTCTCCACAAGTGTTGTGGTGAAACTCAGGGGGTCAAGCAAGCAGTGTCAGCATTTGCTGTGCATCTGTGTGAGGCTGGACGCCTCCAAAGTGTGTTGAAGGATGTCTGCGAAATCTCTCTGGAGCGCACCATGGAAACTCTCGACAGTAGATCCCCAAACTCATTCTGGATTAATAAATATGGCAATTGTGGGGGGCAAGAGATGAAGCGAGTAAGTTGCATGAAAGAGGGGAAAACACCTCCTGTGCTAAAACATAATGGCAATGATAAAGTGACAGAAGCACAGATTCTGAATAAAATTCATACCTTTTCTCGGGATGGGTATGATGAAGGGTTTTTTTGAGCATGAACCAATGCCATTGGAAGCAACAGAAAATGATTCAGTTCTTGCTGCTTACCAGGACTGGCAGAGGAATTCTAAAGGTGTGAAATCTTCAGGCAGTCACTCAAGGTCTAATAAACAAGGCAAAGTGAGAGATTTTCAACTGCAAGAAGTTCCTATGAGTTGAGATCAAGAATCTTCTGTATGTTAGGATCTGAACTGTAACTCTCATCGAGAGGATGGCACTAGGTAGAGTTGGGGCAATTTTCTGGGTTTTCTTTCCACAATACCATATCCAACCAAGGGTTGGGGATACATATTTATAGCTGGCCAAGCAGCCAACCAGCCAAGCATCAAGGCATATGCTAGTCTAAGATGCCTTTTTGATGCTGTCCTATTTAGTCTAAGATGCATAGGACTGTCCTACCCTAAAAGTAGTCAACAAAGGTGGTGCTGCAGCAAGCATATGCTGCAGCCCCACCGTCCTCCAGTCAACAAAGCAGCTACAACCCCTCAAGGATAACAGCAAAAGGGCTAGTCAAGCAGCTGCAGCCCCACAAGGACTGCAGCCCCACAAAGACCACAAGGACCAGCTGCAGCCCCACAAGGACTGCAGCCCCACAAGGACCACAAGGACCAGCAACAAGACTTTATCAAGCATTATTCTCCCCCTAAGTCTTGGGCGTCGTCTTGTGGGAAGGTTGGACCATCCCGGTCCTGGAACAGAGCTCAAGGAACTTGATCCTCCCAGGGGGCTTAGTGAGTAGGACGCCTCAGGTGGTGGTGCGAAAAATATGGACTACGAGCTGACATGTCCAATGTCTTCAAAACTAACTTGGTAATTTTCACAGTACCCCCAGGAGGTACCTTTTATTTCACCATCGAGTATGGAAGCCGAGCTATTACCCTATCTTTGTATGGAAGAAACCTTTATATTATGGGTCTCCGGGAGCCCCATGAAACTTTTGAGATCAAGGAGCGAAATGAGAAGAGAAAAAGTTATATGTCAGGAGAAAAGATCAAGATACTTCCTTTTAAAAAGAACTGCATATTTCTTGCCCCTAAAGGTGACGTTATCAATGTTAGATTGGGCTTATTTGCTCTGTTGGAGGCATTTGAAGTTCCCCACAAGTGTTGTGGTGAAACTCAGGGGGTCAAGCAAGCAGTGTCAGCATTTGCTGTGCATCTGTGTGAGGCTGGACGCCTCCAAAGTGTGTTGAAGGATGTCTGCGAAATCTCTCTGGAGCGCACCATGGAAACTCTCGACAGTAGATCCCCAAACTCATTCTGGATTAATAAATATGGCAATTGTGGGGGGCAAGAGATGAAGCGAGTAAGTTGCATGAAAGAGGGGAAAACACCTCCTGTGCTAAAACATTATGGCAATGATAAAGTGACAGAGGCACAGATTCTGAATAAAATTCGTACCTTTTCTCGGGATGGGTATGATGAAGGGTTTTTTTGAGCATGAACCAATGCCATTGGAAGCAACAGAAAATGATTCAGTTCTTGCTGCTTACCAGGACTGGCAGAGGAATTCTAAAGGTGTGAAATCTTCAGGCAGTCACTCAAGGTCTAATAAACAAGGCAAAGTGAGAGATTTTCAACTGCAAGAAGTTCCTATGAGTTGAGATCAAGAATCTTCTGTATGTTAGGATCTAAACTGTAACTCTCATCGAGAGGATGGCACTAGGTAGAGTTGGGGCAATTTTCTGGGTTTTCTTTCCACAATACCATATCCAACCAAGGGTTGGGGATACATATTTATAGCTGGCCAAGCAGCCAACCAGCCAAGCATCAAGGCATATGCTAGTCTAAGATGCCTTTTTGATGCTGTCCTATTTAGTCTAAGATGCATAGGACTGTCCTACCCTAAAAGTAGTCAACAAAGGTGGTGCTGCAGCAAGCATATGCTGCAGCCCCACCGTCCTCCAGTCAACAAAGCAGCTACAACCCCTCAAGGATAACAGCAAAAGGGCTAGTCAAGCAGCTGCAGCCCCACAAGGACTGCAGCCCCACAAAGACCACAAGGACCAGCTGCAGCCCCACAAGGACTGCAGCCCCACAAGGACCACAAGGACCAGCAACAAGACTTTATCAAGCATTATTCTCCCCCTAAGTCTTGGGCGTCGTCTTGTGGGAAGGTTGGACCATCCCGGTCCTGGAACAGAGCTCAAGGAACTTGATCCTCCCAGGGGGCTTAGTGAGTAGGACGCCTCAGGTGGTGGTGCGAAAAATATGGACTACGAGCTGACATGTCCAATGTCTTCAAAACTAACTTGGTAATTTTCACAGTACCCCCAGGAGGTACCTTTTATTTCACCATCGAGTATGGAAGCCGAGCTATTACCCTATCTTTGTATGGGAGAAACCTTTATA
The DNA here is from genome assembly GCF_000263155.2 of Setaria italica. NCBI lineage: Eukaryota > Viridiplantae > Streptophyta > Magnoliopsida > Poales > Poaceae > Setaria > Setaria italica. Next base: position 3,251 of record NW_014576749.1, read on the forward strand.
TTATGGGTCTCCGGGAGCCCCATGAAACTTTTCAGATCAAGGAGCGAAATGAGAAGAGAAAAAGTAATATGTCAGGAGAAAAGATCAAGATACTTCCTTTTAAAAAGAACTACAGATTTCTTGCCCCTAAAGGTGACGTTATTAATGTTAGATTGGGCTTATTTGCTCTGTTGGAGGCATTTGAAGTTCTCCACAAGTGTTGTGGTGAAACTCAGGGGGTCAAGCAAGCAGTGTCAGCATTTGCTGTGCATCTGTGTGAGGCTGGACGCCTCCAAAGTGTGTTGAAGGATGTCTGCGAAATCTCTCTGGAGCGCACCATGGAAACTCTCGACAGTAGATCCCCAAACTCATTCTGGATTAATAAATATGGCAATTGTGGGGGGCAAGAGATGAAGCGAGTAAGTTGCATGAAAGAGGGGAAAACACCTCCTGTGCTAAAACATTATGGCAATGATAAAGTGACAGAGGCACAGATTCTGAATAAAATTCGTACCTTTTCTCGGGATGGGTATGATGAAGGGTTTTTTTGAGCATGAACCAATGCCATTGGAAGCAACAGAAAATGATTCAGTTCTTGCTGCTTACCAGGACTGGCAGAGGAATTCTAAAGGTGTGAAATCTTCAGGCAGTCACTCAAGGTCTAATAAACAAGGCAAAGTGAGAGCTTTTCAACTGGAAGAAGTTCCTATGAGTTGAGATCAAGAATCTTCTGTATGTTAGGATCTGAACTGTAACTCTCATCCAGAGGATGGCACTAGGTAGAGTTGGGGCAATTTTCTGGGTTTTCTTTCCACAATACCATATCCAACCAAGGGTTGGGGATACATATTTATAGCTGGCCAAGCAGCCAAGCAGCCAAGCATCAAGGCATATGCTAGTCTAAGATGCCTTTTTGATGCTGTCCTATTTAGTCTAAGATGCATATGACTGTCCTACCCTAAAAGTAGTCAACAAAGGTGGTGCTGCAGCAAGCATATGCTGCAGCCCCACCGTCCTCCAGTCAACAAAGCAGCTACAACCCCTCAAGGATAACAGCAAAAGGGCTAGTCAAGCAGCTGCAGCCCCACAAGGACTGCAGCCCCACAAAGACCACAAGGACCAGCTGCAGCCCCACAAGGACTGCAGCCCCACAAGGACCACAAGGACCAGCAACAAGACTTTATCAAGCATTATTCTCCCCCTAAGTCTTGGGCGTCGTCTTGTGGGAAGGTTGGACCATCCCGGTCCTGGAACAGAGCTCAAGGAACTTGATCCTCCCAGGGGGCTTAGTGAGTAGGACGCCTCAGGTGGTGGTGCGAAAAATATGGACTACGAGCTGACATGTCCAATATCTTCAAAACTAACTTGGTAATTTTCACAACACCCCTAGGAGGTTCCTTTTATTTCACCATCGAGTATGGAAGCCGAGCTATTACCCTATCTTTGTATGGAAGAAACCTTTATATTATGGGTCTCCGGGAGCCCCATGAAACTTTTGAGATCAAGGAGCGAAATGAGAAGAGAAAAAGTTATATGTCAGGAGAAAAGATCAAGATACTTCCTTTTAAAAAGAACTGCATATTTCTTGCCCCTAAAGGTGACGTTATCAATGTTAGATTGGGCTTATTTGCTCTGTTGGAGGCATTTGAAGTTCTCCACAAGTGTTGTGGTGAAACTCAGGGGGTCAAGCAAGCAGTGTCAGCATTTGCTGTGCATCTATGTGAGGCTGGACGCCTCCAAACTGTGTTGAAGGATGTCTGCGAAATCTCTCTGGAACGCACCATGGAAACTCTCGACAGTAGATCCCCAAACTCATTCTGGATTAATAAATATGGCAATTGTGGGGGGCAAGAGATGAAGCGAGTAAGTTACATGAAAGAGGGGAAAACACCTCCTGTGCTAAAACATTATGGCAATGATAAAGTGACAGAGGCACAGATTCTGAATCAAATTCGTATCTTTCCTCGGGATGGGTATGATGAAGGGTTTTTTGAGCATGAACCAATGCCATTGGAAGCAACAGAAAATGATTCAGTTCTTGCTGCTTACCAGGACTGGCTGAGGAATTCTAAAGGTGTGAAATCTTCAGGCAGTCACTCAAGGTCTAATAAACAAGGCAAAGTGAGAGCTTTTCAACTGGAAGAAGTTCCTATGAGTTGAGATCAAGAATCTTCTGGATGTTAGGATCTGAACTGTAACTCTCATCGAGAGGATTGCACTAGGAAGAGTTGGGGCAATTTTCTGGGTTTTCTTTCCACAATACCATATCCAACCAAGGGTTGGGGATGCATATTTATAGCTGGCCAAGCAGCCAACCAGGCAAGCATCAAGGCATATGCTAGTCTAAGATGCCTTTTTGATGCTGTCCTATTTAGTCTAAGATGCCTAGGACTGTCCTACCCTAAAAGTAGTCAACAAAGGTGGTGCTGCAGCAAGCATATGCTGCAGCCCCACCGTCCTCCAGTGAACAAAGCAGCTACAACCCCTCAAGGATAACAGCACAAGGGCTAGTCAAGCAGCTGTAGCCCCACAAGGACTGCAGCCCCACAAAGATCACAAGGACCAGCTGCAGCCCTACATGGACTGCAGCCCCACACGACGACATGGACCAGCTACTAGGACTTTATCAAAAACAA
>NW_014576749.1:6168-9321 GCF_000263155.2 Setaria italica
GAGCACTACTGAAAGGTAACAGACCAGCCCACTGCTTGAGAAGAGAAGAAGTTATATGTCAGGAGAAAAGATCAAGATACTTCCTTTTAAAACGAACTACAGATTTCTTGCCCCTAAAGGTGACGTTATTAATGTTAGATTGGGCTTATTTGCTCTGTTGGAGGCATTTGAAGTTCCCCACAAGTGTTGTGGTGAAACTCAGGGGGTCAAGCAAGCAGTGTCAGCATTTGCTGTGCATCTGTGTGAGGCTGGACGCCTCCAAAGTGTGTTGAAGGATGTCTGCGAAATCTCTCTGGAGCGCACCATGGAAACTCTCGACAGTAGATCCCCAAACTCATTCTGGATTAATAAATATGGCAATTGTGGGGGGCAAGAGATGAAGCGAGTAAGTTGCATGAAAGAGGGGAAAACACCTCCTGTGCTAAAACATTATGGCAATGATAAAGTGACAGAGGCACAGATTCTGAATAAAATTCGTATCTTTCCTCGGGATGGGTATGATGAAGGGTTTTTTTGAGCATGAACCAATGCCATTGGAAGCAACAGAAAATGATTCAGTTCTTGCTGCTTACCAGGACTGGCTGAGGAATTCTAAAGGTGTGAAATCTTCAGGCAGTCACTCAATGTCTAATAAACAAGGCAAAGTGAGAGCTTTTCAACTGGAAGAAGTTCCTATGAGTTGAGATCAAGAATCTTCTGTATGTTAGGATCTGAACTGTAACTCTCATCGAGAGGATGGCACTAGGTAGAGTTGGGGCAATTTTCTGGGTTTTCTTTCCACAATACCATATCCAACCAAGGGTTGGGGATACATATTTATAGCTGGCCAAGCAGCCAAGCAGCCAAGCATCAAGGCATATGCTAGTCTAAGATGCCTTTTTGATGCTGTCCTATTTAGTCTAAGATGCATATGACTGTCCTACCCTAAAAGTAGTCAACAAAGGTGGTGCTGCAGCAAGCATATGCTGCAGCCCCACCGTCCTCCAGTCAACAAAGCAGCTACAACCCCTCAAGGATAACAGCAAAAGGGCTAGTCAAGCAGCTGCAGCCCCACAAGGACTGCAGCCCCACAAAGACCACAAGGACCAGCTGCAGCCCCACAAGGACTGCAGCCCCACAAGGACCACAAGGACCAGCAACAAGACTTTATCAAGCATTATTCTCCCCCTAAGTCTTGGGCGTCGTCTTGTGGGAAGGTTGGACCATCCCGGTCCTGGAACAGAGCTCAAGGAACTTGATCCTCCCAGGGGGCTTGGTGAGTAGGACGCCTCAGGTGGTGGTGCGAAAAATATGGACTACGAGCTGACATGTCCAATGTCTTCAAAACTAACTTGGTAATTTTCACAGTACCCCCAGGAGGTACCTTTTATTTCACCATCGAGTATGGAAGCCGAGCTATTACCCTATCTTTGTATGGGAGAAACCTTTATATTATGGGTCTCCGGGAGCCCCATGAAACTTTTCAGATCAAGGAGCGAAATGAGAAGAGAAAAAGTTATATGTCAGGAGAAAAGATCAAGATACTTCCTTTTAAAAAGAACTACAGATTTCTTGCCCCTAAAGGTGACGTTATTAATGTTAGATTGGGCTTATTTGCTCTGTTGGAGGCATTTGAAGTTCTCCACAAGTGTTGTGGTGAAACTCAGGGGGTCAAGCAAGCAGTGTCAGCATTTGCTGTGCATCTGTGTGAGGCTGGACGCCTCCAAAGTGTGTTGAAGGATGTCTGCGAAATCTCTCTGGAGCGCACCATGGAAACTCTCGACAGTAGATCCCCAAACTCATTCTGGATTAATAAATATGGCAATTGTGGGGGGCAAGAGATGAAGCGAGTAAGTTGCATGAAAGAGGGGAAAACACCTCCTGTGCTAAAACATTATGGCAATGATAAAGTGACAGAGGCACAGATTCTGAATAAAATTCGTATCTTTCCTCGGGATGGGTATGATGAAGGGTTTTTTTGAGCATGAACCAATGCCATTGGAAGCAACAGAAAATGATTCAGTTCTTGCTGCTTACCAGGACTGGCTGAGGAATTCTAAAGGTGTGAAATCTTCAGGCAGTCACTCAAGGTCTAATAATCAAGGCAAAGTGAGAGCTTTTCAACTGGAAGAAGTTCCTATGAGTTGAGATCAAGAATCTTCTGTATGTTAGGATCTGAACTGTAACTCTCATCGAGACGATGGCACTAGGAAGAGTTGGGGCAATTTTCTGGGTTTTCTTTCCACAATACCATATCCAACCAAGGGTTGGGGATACATATTTATAGCTGGCCAAGCAGCCAACCAGCCAAGCATCAAGGCATATGCTAGTCGAAGATACCTTTTTGATGCTGTCCTATTTAGTCTAAGATGCATAGGACTGTCCTACCCTAAAAATAGTCAACAGCAGCCCCCACCGTCCTCCAGTCAACAAAGCAGCTACAACCCCTCAAGGATAACAGCACAAGGGCTAGTCAAGCAGCTGCAGCCCCACAAGGACTGCAGCCCCACAAAGACCACAAGGACCAGCTGCAGCCCCACAAGGACCCACAAGGACCAGCAACAAGACTTTATCAAGCATTATTCTCCCCCTAAGTCTTGGGGCGTCGTCTTGTGGGAAGGTTGGACCATCCCCGGTCCTGGAACAGAGCTCAAGGAACTTGATCCTCCCAGGGGGCTTGGTGAGTAGGACGCCTCAGGTGTTGGTGCGAAAAATATGGACTACGAGCTGACATGTCCAATGTCTTCAAAACTAACTTGGTAATTTTCACAATACCCCCAGGAGGTACCTTTTATTTCACCAGCGAGTATGGAAGCCGAGCTATTACCCTATCTTTGTATGGGAGAAACCTTTATATTATGGGTCTCCGGGAGCCCCATGAAACTTTTGAGATCAAGGAGCGAAATGAGAAGAGAAAAAGTTATATGTCAGGAGAAAAGATCAAGATACTTCCTTTTAAAAAGAACTACAGATTTCTTGCCCCTAAAGGTGACGTTATTAATGTTAGATTGGGCTTATTTGCTCTGTTGGAGGCATTTGAAGTTCTCCACAAGTGTTGTGGTGAAACTCAGGGGGTCAAGCAAGCAGTGTCAGCATTTGCTGTGCATCTGTGTGAGGCTGGACGCCTCCAAAGTGTGTTGAAGGATGTCTGCGAAATCTCTCTGGAACGCACCA
>NW_014576749.1:9610-29974 GCF_000263155.2 Setaria italica
AGGTGTGAAATCTTCAGGCAGTCACTCAAGGTCTAATAAACAAGGCAAAGTGAGAGCTTTTCAACTGGAAGAAGTTCCTATGAGTTGAGATCAAGAATCTTCTGGATGTTAGGATCTGAACTGTAACTCTCATCGAGAGGATGGCACTAGGAAGAGTTGGGGCAATTTTCTGGGTTTTCTTTCCACAATACCATATCCAACCAAGGGTTGGGGATGCATATTTATAGCTGGCCAAGCAGCCAACCAGGCAAGCATCAAGGCATATGCTAGTCTAAGATGCCTTTTTGATGCTGTCCTATTTAGTCTAAGATGCCTAGGACTGTCCTACCCTAAAAGTAGTCAACAAAGGTGGTGCTGCAGCAAGCATATGCTGCAGCCCCACCGTCCTCCAGTGAACAAAGCAGCTACAACCCCTCAAGGATAACAGCACAAGGGCTAGTCAAGCAGCTGTAGCCCCACAAGGACTGCAGCCCCACAAAGACCACAAGGACCAGCTGCAGCCCCACAAGGACTGCAGCCCCACAAGGACTGCAGCCCCACAAGGACCACAAGGACCAGCAACAAGACTTTATCAAGCATTATTCTCCCCCTAAGTCTTGGGCGTCGTCTTGTGGGAAGGTTGGACCATCCCGGTCCTGGAACAGAGCTCAAGGAACTTGATCCTCCCAGGGGGCTTGGTGAGTAGGACGCCTCAGGTGGTGGTGCGAAAAATATGGACTACGAGCTGACATGTCCAATGTCTTCAAAACTAACTTGGTAATTTTCACAGTACCCCCAGGAGGTACCTTTTATTTCACCATCGAGTATGGAAGCCGAGCTATTACCCTATCTTTGTATGGGAGAAACCTTTATATTATGGGTCTCCGGGAGCCCCATGAAACTTTTGAGATCAAGGAGCGAAATGAGAAGAGAAAAAGTTATATGTCAGGAGAAAAGATCAAGATACTTCCTTTTAAAAAGAACTACAGATTTCTTGCCCCTAAAGGTGACGTTATTAATGTTAGATTGGGCTTATTTGCTCTGTTGGAGGCATTTGAAGTTCTCCACAAGTGTTGTGGTGAAACTCAGGGGGTCAAGCAAGCAGTGTCAGCATTTGCTGTGCATCTGTGTGAGGCTGGACGCCTCCAAAGTGTGTTGAAGGATGTCTGCGAAATCTCTCTGGAGCGCACCATGGAAACTCTCGACAGTAGATCCCCAAACTCATTCTGGATTAATAAATATGGCAATTGTGGGGGGCAAGAGATGAAGCGAGTAAGTTGCATGAAAGAGGGGAAAACACCTCCTGTGCTAAAACATTATGGCAATGATAAAGTGACAGAGGCACAGATTCTGAATAAAATTCGTACCTTTTCTCGGGATGGGTATGATGAAGGGTTTTTTTGAGCATGAACCAATGCCATTGGAAGCAACAGAAAATGATTCAGTTCTTGCTGCTTACCAGGACTGGCAGAGGAATTCTAAAGGTGTGAAATCTTCAGGCAGTCACTCAAGGTCTAATAAACAAGGCAAAGTGAGAGCTTTTCAACTGGAAGAAGTTCCTATGAGTTGAGATCAAGAATCTTCTGTATGTTAGGATCTGAACTGTAACTCTCATCCAGAGGATGGCACTAGGTAGAGTTGGGGCAATTTTCTGGGTTTTCTTTCCACAATACCATATCCAACCAAGGGTTGGGGATACATATTTATAGCTGGCCAAGCAGCCAAGCAGCCAAGCATCAAGGCATATGCTAGTCTAAGATGCCTTTTTGATGCTGTCCTATTTAGTCTAAGATGCATATGACTGTCCTACCCTAAAAGTAGTCAACAAAGGTGGTGCTGCAGCAAGCATATGCTGCAGCCCCACCGTCCTCCAGTCAACAAAGCAGCTACAACCCCTCAAGGATAACAGCAAAAGGGCTAGTCAAGCAGCTGCAGCCCCACAAGGACTCCAGCCCCACAAAGACCACAAGGACCAGCTGCAGCCCCACAAGGACTGCAGCCCCACAAGGACCACAAGGACCAGCAACAAGACTTTATCAAGCATTATTCTCCCCCTAAGTCTTGGGCGTCGTCTTGTGGGAAGGTTGGACCATCCCGGTCCTGGAACAGAGCTCAAGGAACTTGATCCTCCCAGGGGGCTTGGTGAGTAGGACGCCTCAGGTGGTGGTGCGAAAAATATGGACTACGAGCTGACATGTCCAATGTCTTCAAAACTAACTTGGTAATTTTCACAGTACCCCCAGGAGGTACCTTTTATTTCACCATCGAGTATGGAAGCCGAGCTATTACCCTATCTTTGTATGGGAGAAACCTTTATATTATGGGTCTCCGGGAGCCCCATGAAACTTTTGAGATCAAGGAGCGAAATGAGAAGAGAAAAAGTTATATGTCAGGAGAAAAGATCAAGATACTTCCTTTTAAAAAGAACTACAGATTTCTTGCCCCTAAAGGTGACGTTATTAATGTTAGATTGGGCTTATTTGCTCTGTTGGAGGCATTTGAAGTTCTCCACAAGTGTTGTGGTGAAACTCAGGGGGTCAAGCAAGCAGTGTCAGCATTTGCTGTGCATCTGTGTGAGGCTGGACGCCTCCAAAGTGTGTTGAAGGATGTCTGCGAAATCTCTCTGGAGCGCACCATGGAAACTCTCGACAGTAGATCCCCAAACTCATTCTGGATTAATAAATATGGCAATTGTGGGGGGCAAGAGATGAAGCGAGTAAGTTGCATGAAAGAGGGGAAAACACCTCCTGTGCTAAAACATTATGGCAATGATAAAGTGACAGAGGCACAGATTCTGAATAAAATTCGTATCTTTCCTCGGGATGGGTATGATGAAGGGTTTTTTTGAGCATGAACCAATGCCATTGGAAGCAACAGAAAATGATTCAGTTCTTGCTGCTTACCAGGACTGGCTGAGGAATTCTAAAGGTGTGAAATCTTCAGGCAGTCACTCAAGGTCTAATAATCAAGGCAAAGTGAGAGCTTTTCAACTGGAAGAAGTTCCTATGAGTTGAGATCAAGAATCTTCTGTATGTTAGGATCTGAACTGTAACTCTCATCGAGACGATGGCACTAGGAAGAGTTGGGGCAATTTTCTGGGTTTTCTTTCCACAATACCATATCCAACCAAGGGTTGGGGATACATATTTATAGCTGGCCAAGCAGCCAACCAGCCAAGCATCAAGGCATATGCTAGTCGAAGATACCTTTTTGATGCTGTCCTATTTAGTCTAAGATGCATAGGACTGTCCTACCCTAAAAATAGTCAACAAAGGTGGTGCTGCAGCAAGCATATGCTGCAGCCCCACCGTCCTCCAGTCAACAAAGCAGCTACAACCCCTCAAGGATAACAGCACAAGGGCTAGTCAAGCAGCTGCAGCCCCACAAGGACTGCAGCCCCACAAAGACCACAAGGACCAGCTGCAGCCCCACAAGGACTGCAGCCCCACAAGGACCACAAGGACCAGCAACAAGACTTTATCAAGCATTATTCTCCCCCTAAGTCTTGGGCGTCGTCTTGTGGGAAGGTTGGACCATCCCGGTCCTGGAACAGAGCTCAAGGAACTTGATCCTCCCAGGGGGCTTGGTGAGTAGGACGCCTCAGGTGGTGGTGCGAAAAATATGGACTACGAGCTGACATGTCCAATGTCTTCAAAACTAACTTGGTAATTTTCACAGTACCCCCAGGAGGTACCTTTTATTTCACCATCGAGTATGGAAGCCGAGCTATTACCCTATCTTTGTATGGGAGAAACCTTTATATTATGGGTCTCCGGGAGCCCCATGAAACTTTTGAGATCAAGGAGCGAAATGAGAAGAGAAAAAGTTATATGTCAGGAGAAAAGATCAAGATACTTCCTTTTAAAAAGAACTACAGATTTCTTGCCCCTAAAGGTGACGTTATTAATGTTAGATTGGGCTTATTTGCTCTGTTGGAGGCATTTGAAGTTCTCCACAAGTGTTGTGGTGAAACTCAGGGGGTCAAGCAAGCAGTGTCAGCATTTGCTGTGCATCTGTGTGAGGCTGGACGCCTCCAAAGTGTGTTGAAGGATGTCTGCGAAATCTCTCTGGAGCGCACCATGGAAACTCTCGACAGTAGATCCCCAAACTCATTCTGGATTAATAAATATGGCAATTGTGGGGGGCAAGAGATGAAGCGAGTAAGTTGCATGAAAGAGGGGAAAACACCTCCTGTGCTAAAACATTATGGCAATGATAAAGTGACAGAGGCACAGATTCTGAATAAAATTCGTATCTTTCCTCGGGATGGGTATGATGAAGGGTTTTTTTGAGCATGAACCAATGCCATTGGAAGCAACAGAAAATGATTCAGTTCTTGCTGCTTACCAGGACTGGCTGAGGAATTCTAAAGGTGTGAAATCTTCAGGCAGTCACTCAAGGTCTAATAATCAAGGCAAAGTGAGAGCTTTTCAACTGGAAGAAGTTCCTATGAGTTGAGATCAAGAATCTTCTGTATGTTAGGATCTGAACTGTAACTCTCATCGAGACGATGGCACTAGGAAGAGTTGGGGCAATTTTCTGGGTTTTCTTTCCACAATACCATATCCAACCAAGGGTTGGGGATACATATTTATAGCTGGCCAAGCAGCCAACCAGCCAAGCATCAAGGCATATGCTAGTCGAAGATACCTTTTTGATGCTGTCCTATTTAGTCTAAGATGCATAGGACTGTCCTACCCTAAAAATAGTCAACAAAGGTGGTGCTGCAGCAAGCATATGCTGCAGCCCCACCGTCCTCCAGTCAACAAAGCAGCTACAACCCCTCAAGGATAACAGCACAAGGGCTAGTCAAGCAGCTGCAGCCCCACAAGGACTGCAGCCCCACAAAGACCACAAGGACCAGCTGCAGCCCCACAAGGACTGCAGCCCCACAAGGACCACAAGGACCAGCAACAAGACTTTATCAAGCATTATTCTCCCCCTAAGTCTTGGGCGTCGTCTTGTGGGAAGGTTGGACCATCCCGGTCCTGGAACAGAGCTCAAGGAACTTGATCCTCCCAGGGGGCTTGGTGAGTAGGACGCCTCAGGTGGTGGTGCGAAAAATATGGACTACGAGCTGACATGTCCAATGTCTTCAAAACTAACTTGGTAATTTTCACAATACCCCCAGGAGGTACCTTTTATTTCACCATCGAGTATGGAAGCCGAGCTATTACCCTATCTTTGTATGGGAGAAACCTTTATATTATGGGTCTCCGGGAGCCCCATGAAACTTTTGAGATCAAGGAGCGAAATGAGAAGAGAAGAAGTTATATGTCAGGAGAAAAGATCAAGATACTTCCTTTTAAAAAGAACTACAGATTTCTTGCCCCTAAAGGTGACGTTATTAATGTTAGATTGGGCTTATTTGCTCTGTTGGAGGCATTTGAAGTTCTCCACAAGTGTTGTGGTGAAACTCAGGGGGTCAAGCAAGCAGTGTCAGCATTTGCTGTGCATCTGTGTGAGGCTGGACGCCTCCAAAGTGTGTTGAAGGATGTCTGCGAAATCTCTCTTCAGCGCACCATGGAAACTCTCGACAGTAGATCCCCAAACTCATTCTGGATTAATAAATATGGCAATTGTGGGGGGCAAGAGATGAAGCGAGTAAGTTGCATGAAAGAGGGGAAAACACCTCCTGTGCTAAAACATTATGGCAATGATAAAGTGACAGAGGCACAGATTCTGAATAAAATTCGTATCTTTCCTCGGGATGGGTATGATGAAGGGTTTTTTTGAGCATGAACCAATGCCATTGGAAGCAACAGAAAATGATTCAGTTCTTGCTGCTTACCAGGACTGGCTGAGGAATTCTAAAGGTGTGAAATCTTCAGGCAGTCACTCAATGTCTAATAAACAAGGCAAAGTGAGAGCTTTTCAACTGGAAGAAGTTCCTATGAGTTGAGATCAAGAATCTTCTGTATGTTAGGATCTGAACTGTAACTCTCATCGAGACGATGGCACTAGGAAGAGTTGGGGCAATTTTCTGGGTTTTCTTTCCACAATACCATATCCAACCAAGGGTTGGGGATACATATTTATAGCTGGCCAAGCAGCCAACCAGCCAAGCATCAAGGCATATGCTAGTCTAAGATGCCTTTTTGATGCTGTCCTATTTAGTCTAAGATGCATAGGACTGTCCTACCCTAAAAGTAGTCAACAAAGGTGGTGCTGCAGCAAGCATATGCTGCAGCCCCACCGTCCTCCAGTCAACAAAGCAGCTACAACCCCTCAAGGATAACAGCACAAGGGCTAGTCAAGCAGCTGCAGCCCCACAAGGACTGCAGCCCCACAAAGACCACAAGGACCAGCTGCAGCCCCACAAGGACCACAAGGACCAGCAACAAGACTTTATCAAGCATTATTCTCCCCCTAAGTCTTGGGCGTCGTCTTGTGGGAAGGTTGGACCATCCCGGTCCTGGAACAGAGCTCAAGGAACTTGATCCTCCCAGGGGGCTTGGTGAGTAGGACGCCTCAGGTGGTGGTGCGAAAAATATGGACTACGAGCTGACATGTCCAATGTCTTCAAAACTAACTTGGTAATTTTCACAATACCCCCAGGAGGTACCTTTTATTTCACCAGCGAGTATGGAAGCCGAGCTATTACCCTATCTTTGTATGGGAGAAACCTTTATATTATGGGTCTCCGGGAGCCCCATGAAACTTTTGAGATCAAGGAGCGAAATGAGAAGAGAAAAAGTTATATGTCAGGAGAAAAGATCAAGATACTTCCTTTTAAAAAGAACTACAGATTTCTTGCCCCTAAAGGTGACGTTATTAATGTTAGATTGGGCTTATTTGCTCTGTTGGAGGCATTTGAAGTTCTCCACAAGTGTTGTGGTGAAACTCAGGGGGTCAAGCAAGCAGTGTCAGCATTTGCTGTGCATCTGTGTGAGGCTGGACGCCTCCAAAGTGTGTTGAAGGATGTCTGCGAAATCTCTCTGGAGCGCACCATGGAAACTCTCGACAGTAGATCCCCAAACTCATTCTGGATTAATAAATATGGCAATTGTGGGGGGCAAGAGATGAAGCGAGTAAGTTGCATGAAAGAGGGGAAAACACCTCCTGTGCTAAAACATTATGGCAATGATAAAGTGACAGAGGCACAGATTCTGAATAAAATTCGTACCTTTCCTCGGGATGGGTATGATGAAGGGTTTTTTGAGCATGAACCAATGCCATTGGAAGCAACAGAAAATGATTCAGTTCTTGCTGCTTACCAGGACTGGCTGAGGAATTCTAAAGGTGTGAAATCTTCAGGCAGTCACTCAAGGTCTAATAAACAAGGCAAAGTGAGAGCTTTTCAACTGGAAGAAGTTCCTATGAGTTGAGATCAAGAATCTTCTGGATGTTAGGATCTGAACTGTAACTCTCATCGAGAGGATGGCACTAGGAAGAGTTGGGGCAATTTTCTGGGTTTTCTTTCCACAATACCATATCCAACCAAGGGTTGGGGATACATATTTATAGCTAGCCAAGCAGCCAACCAGCCAATCATCAAGGCATATGCTAGTCTAAGATGCCTTTTTGATGCTGTCCTATTTAGTCTAAGATGCCTAGGACTGTCCTACCCTAAAAGTAGTCAACAAAGGTGGTGCTGCAGCAAGCATATGCTGCAGCCCCACCGTCCTCCAGTCAACAAAGCAGCTACAACCCCTCAAGGATAACAGCACAAGGGCTAGTCAAGCAGCTGCAGCCCCACAAGGACTGCAGCCCCACAAAGACCACAAGGACCAGCTGCAGCCCCACAAGGACTGCAGCCCCACAAGGACCACAAGGACCAGCAACAAGACTTTATCAAGCATTATTCTCCCCCTAAGTCTTGGGCGTCGTCTTGTGGGAAGGTTGGACCATCCCGGTCCTGGAACAGAGCTCAAGGAACTTGATCCTCCCAGGGGGCTTGGTGAGTAGGACGCCTCAGGTGGTGGTGCGAAAAATATGGACTACGAGCTGACATGTCCAATGTCTTCAAAACTAACTTGGTAATTTTCACAATACCCCCAGGAGGTACCTTTTATTTCACCATCGAGTATGGAAGCCGAGCTATTACCCTATCTTTGTATGGGAGAAACCTTTATATTATGGGTCTCCGGGAGCCCCATGAAACTTTTGAGATCAAGGAGCGAAATGAGAAGAGAAGAAGTTATATGTCAGGAGAAAAGATCAAGATACTTCCTTTTAAAACGAACTACAGATTTCTTGCCCCTAAAGGTGACGTTATTAATGTTAGATTGGGCTTATTTGCTCTGTTGGAGGCATTTGAAGTTCTCCACAAGTGTTGTGGTGAAACTCAGGGGGTCAAGCAAGCAGTGTCAGCATTTGCTGTGCATCTGTGTGAGGCTGGACGCCTCCAAAGTGTGTTGAAGGATGTCTGCGAAATCTCTCTGCAGCGCACCATGGAAACTCTCGACAGTAGATCCCCAAACTCATTCTGGATTAATAAATATGGCAATTGTGGGGGGCAAGAGATGAAGCGAGTAAGTTGCATGAAAGAGGGGAAAACACCTCCTGTGCTAAAACATTATGGCAATGATAAAGTGACAGAGGCACAGATTCTGAATAAAATTCGTATCTTTCCTCGGGATGGGTATGATGAAGGGTTTTTTGAGCATGAACCAATGCCATTGGAAGCAACAGAAAATGATTCAGTTCTTGCTGCTTACCAGGACTGGCTGAGGAATTCTAAAGGTGTGAAATCTTCAGGCAGTCACTCAAGGTCTAATAAACAAGGCAAAGTGAGAGCTTTTCAACTGGAAGAAGTTCCTATGAGTTGAGATCAAGAATCTTCTGGATGTTAGGATCTGAACTGTAACTCTCATCGAGAGGATGGCACTAGGAAGAGTTGGGGCAATTTTCTGGGTTTTCTTTCCACAATACCATATCCAACCAAGGGTTGGGGATACATATTTATAGCTGGCCAAGCAGCCAACCAGCCAATCATCAAGGCATATGCTAGTCTAAGATGCCTTTTTGATGCTGTCCTATTTAGTCTAAGATGCCTAGGACTGTCCTACCCTAAAAGTAGTCAACAAAGGTGGTGCTGCAGCAAGCATATGCTGCAGCCCCACCGTCCTCCAGTCAACAAAGCAGCTACAACCCCTCAAGGATAACAGCACAAGGGCTAGTCAAGCAACTGCAGCCCCACAAGGACTGCAGCCCCACAAGGATCACAAGGACCAGCAACAAGACTTTATCAAGCATTATTCTCCCCCTAAGTCTTGGGCATCGTCTTGTGGGAAGGTTGGACCATCCCGGTCCTGGAACAGAGCTTAAGGAACTTGATCCTCCCAAGGGGATTGGTGAGTAGGACGCCTCAGGTGGTGGTGCGAAAAATATGGACTACGAGCTGACATGTCCAATATCTTCAAAACTAACTTGGTAATTTTCACAACACCCCTAGGAGGTACCTTTTATTTCACCATCGAGTATGGAAGCCGAGCTATTACCCTATCTTTGTATGGGAGAAACCTTTATATTATGGGTCTCCGGGGGCCTCATGAAACTTTTGAGATCAAGGAGCGAAATGAGAAGAGAAAAAGTTATATGTCAGGAGAAAAGATCAAGATACGTCCTTTTAAAAAGAACTACATATTTCTTGCCCCTAAAGGTGACGTTATTAATGTTAGATTGGGCTTATTTGCTCTGTTGGAGGCATTTGAAGTTCTCCACAAGTGTTGTGGTGAAACTCAGGGGGTCAAGCAAGCAGTGTCAGCATTTGCTGTGCATCTATGTGAGGCTGGACGCCTCCAAACTGTGTTGAAGGATGTCTGCGAAATCTCTCTGGAACGCACCATGGAAACTCTCGACAGTAGATGTTGGAGGTATGCCCTAGAGGCAATCATAGAGATGATGATATTCCATTTGTATCCATGATTTGTATACTGTGTTCATTGAATATCCATTAAAGGCTACTTGAATTGATTTGCAATTATGTGAATTGTATGTGAAACTCTTTACTTGTATGGTTATTCTAAAGTTGTCCCTAGTCGGAGTTCATGTGAGGACACACATGAATATTAGACTAGCACATGTATTAGTTGATGACTATGTTTCACAAGTCATGGACATAGAGATGTTGAACTAATAATGTGGACACATGTGGAGACATGTGTTAGGACTGACCCAACACGAGAAGTAGTTCTCTCTTTAAACAACATATACGCTTTGTCCTTAGACCTGAGATTGTCGCATGTATTCTAGATGTGGATTGACCTACTTAGGGGCTATCAAACGCTACGCCGTAACAGGGTAGTTATAAAGGTAGCTTTCGGGTTTGTCAAGAAGCATGCTATGAGACATGGTCAATCAAGATGGGATTTGCCCCTTTCTGATTGAGAGTGATATCTCTGGGCCCCTCGAGTGATCGGATCAGAAAATGCATGGCCATGCTACGTACGGTTAAGAGTTAACCTACAAAGGGATTCCGAATCACAGGATCGAGAAAGAGCGGTCGGCTTGAAGCTAGACCAAATATCGTGAGGCAAAGGGAATAGCATGTATATTATGTTGTGATGGTTCGTCTGATATGATCTTCGTATGCGTATAGGAGTTGGCACGTCTTGCTAGAGGCCGCTACCGACTATTGGGCCGAGTAGGAGTACTCGGGCCATGTCTATACGTATCCGAACCCATAGGGTCACACACTTAAGGGGCTGGAAGCCCAATTCGGATCTGATCCGAGTTGGATTAGGTTTAGGAGTACTAATGGGCCTCGGATCCAGAGGCCCATCAGGAACCCCTATAAATAGAGGGGTGGGGGCGCCCTAGGGTTTTACACCTTTTGGCTGAACACACTTGCCGCGCCTCCCACGCCCTCGCCTGTTGCAACTCGCGGATCTAGCAATCCGGCTTGCGACGCTTCCTCCCTGCACGTGTGGATACCTTGGAGGTGTTGCGCCTGCAGCACTTGGACGAGCCACCGACGAGCCGCCGACGAGCCACGACGAGCCGACGACGAGCCGCGGCACCGGAGGCGATCTTGCTGTGCACGTGGACGAGCTGTTGAGGAGCTGCTGGACGTGATCGACTACGTACGACTACGTTGATCGACTACGTACGACTACGTGATCGTCTTCACTGCACCGACGCATATCTACATCTTCCGCACCAGTAGTGCGTCGAGTGGTAATCCCGTGATCCTTATACGGCAGCTCTTCCTGGTTATACGCGGTAGAAAATTTTGTTTTGCGCTAGCGTAGCCTACCTCGTATCCCAACAGTGGTATCAGAGCCTTAGCTGCTTAGTTTTGGATTCGGGATGTGTGCATATGGAGATATGCGAGTTCTCTGTTTGATCTATGTCCTGATTTCGTGCCCTTGCTGCAATGGTAGTGTAACGACATACTCCTACCGGTCGGTTTCCGCCATCGGAGTTAAGTGATACACGTAAACCCAGTTGCAGTGAGGGAAGATCAATATGATTGGTCGAATCGAGATCCAGGGTCATACGCCAGGCGCATTAGATGTGCTATAGTAGATGTGATCTACTGCCGGGGTCGGGTTTTTGCCGTATGCGCATGCTGCGGTAAATCAGCCGTAACTTTTCGGTACGATCTCGGATCGGGGCGATTTCTATACGAAAATTGATCTACAGAAAAAGTTACACGTGAATTTCAACCGCTTTGCCGTTTTCGGCGAAATTAGATTTGCCAAATTCGGCTTGGAAGATGGAGTTTCGGGCCTCCGAAGTTTGGAACGTTAGGACGCCTAACTCTCTTTTGCAGGATGTATGTATATATCTTGTGATCAGTATGGCCCCCTTGTGTATGTGATGCATGTGTGTAACTCATTCGTGACCTGCGTGTCACGCGTACGGCAACACGGCAGGAGCCATATGTGTTGTCACTTTAATGTATTTAATGGTCTGCGTGCCAATCTGTGATGATCCAAGCAACTGTGTAATCTTCATTACTAGATTCTTTACTAGCTATTAGGCGTAATAGCATAGTTCTTGGAGGACTCATCACCAGGAGGATGGCGCACATGGAACATGGAGATGGAGATCACCATGGTGAACAGGTTCTATGGAGATGGAGATCACCATATGAAAACGGGCCATACTGTGTCACAACTGTGTGAATGCTATTCTATTTATGTTTTACTTTCTGCATGCTGTGATGTTAGAAGTAGAACGATCCCTCGCAAAGTTTAAGTTAGTATGCCCTCCCAACTAAAACTTGCACCGTCCCATGTCTTGTACAATTAGTGGTGGGTCTATGAAATTAGGGTGCCACTAGTTTTCCTTGACTAGACGGGTTTGTGTCGGACACTTACACGCATAAGGGTTGGTTAGCTTAACGAGGTCATCTTAACGGTTAAGGACCTTGGGGCATAAAGGTTGGGCGCCGAGACATAGAGATGTCACCCAACAACAGGAGTCATATGTTGATATGATTAGCAAAAGTTGCTTACCGATCTACCTCGTTTGCTAGCGGTGATGCTAAAGCTCACTAGTAGACTTGTTAGTTGTGGATCCTGAATCACTAAGTTTCAATAGAGGGATATTGATTTTAGTGGGAGTAGATTCTGTTGAAATAGTTTAAATGTAATTTGCTCTATCATGGATACGTTTGTCTTAGTGTATTTTGCATTACTTTTGTTGTAGATTAAATGGCACCTAGCAACACCACCGCATCGTTTGCTTTGCGTTCGGTCCTTGAGAAGGACAAGTTAAATGGAACAAACTACTCGGATTGGATCCGTAACCTGAGAATTGTTCTCAGGGCTGAGAAAAAGGAAGATGTTCTAGACACCCCACTACCACCAGTACCTGCTGATGATGCAACTGCTGCCGTTAAGGCTGCTTACAAGAAGGCATTTGATGCTAATCTTGAGGTAAGCTGCCTTATGCTTGCTTGCATGGAACCCGAGCTGCAGATGCAGTTCGAAACAAATCATGAGGCTTACGATATGATCGTGGCGCTCAAGGACATGTTCCAGACACAGGCTAGGACCGAAAGGTTCAATGTGTCCAAAGCCTTTCTGGAGTGCAAGTTAGCAGAAGGCGCAGCAGTAGGACCACATGTAATCAAGATGGTTGGTTACACTCAGCGATTGGAGAAGCTGGGCTTCCCAATGGGCAAAGAGTTGGCCACTGACTTCATTCTCTCATCTCTTCCGCCTAGCTATGGGAACTTCATCTCGAACTACCATATGCATGGGACGGAGAAGGGTCTGAATGAGCTGTGTGGTATGCTCAAGACAGCAGAGGTAGACATTAAGAAAAGCGCTAGTACCAGCCATGTGATGGCTGTACAGAACAAGCCTACTTTTAAGAAGAAGGGCAATTCTTGGAAGAAGAAGGGCAAGGCTGGAACGTCCAAGCCAAACCCACCGCCCAAGGCTAAAGCTGGACCTGCTCCAGATAAAGAGTGCTTTTACTGTCATGAACTTGGTCACTGGAAGAGAAACTGCAAGCAGTACCTAGCTTCGTTGAAGAACGGCGGAAGTAAGAGTACTTCTACCTCAGGTACGCTTGTTGTTAATGTTATAGACAACATATTTCTCGCTGATACAGTTATTAATTCTTGGGTATTTGATACCGGATCGGTTGCTCATATTTGCAATTCGATGCAGGGAATGATAAGAAGTAGAAGCGTGGAAAGAGGAGAAGTTGATTTCCGCGTGGGCAATAATGCAAGAGTTGCTGCTTTGACCGTCGGGACGATGCAACTCCACCTCCCGTCAGGATTTATTATGGAGTTGAATAATTGTTATTTTGTTCCTAGTTTAAGTCGAAACATTTTGTCTCCTTCATGTTTGATGAGGGATGGTTATTCATTTGCGAGTGAAAACAATGGTTGTGTGATCTCTAAGAATAATATGTTTATGGCTTTTGCACCCATTGTGAATGGATTATTTGTTTTAAATCTTGATGGTTCACCTGTCTGTAATGTAAGTGCTAAAAGGCCTCGGCCAAATGATTTGAGTCCTACCTACTTGTGGCATTGTCGTTTGGGTCATATAAGTGAAAAGCGCATGAAGAAGCTCCATTCTGATGGACTTCTAACTTCGTTTGATTTTGAATCATACGAGACATGTGAGGCTTGCTTGCTAGGCAAGATGACCAAGACGCCTTTCACAGGATTTCTTGAGAGAGCAGTAGACTTGTTGGAACTCGTACATAGTGATGTATGCGGACCAATGAGCACGACGGCTAGAGGAGGATTCCAATACTTCATAACTTTTACTGATGATTTTAGTAGATATGGCTATGTCTACTTGATGAGGCACAAGTCCGAAACCTTTGAAAAGTTCAAGGAATTTCAGAACGAAGTTGAAAATCAGCGTGGCAAGAAAATTAAGGCCTTACGATCTGATCGTGGAGGCGAATATTTGAGCCATGAGTTTAGCAATCATCTAAAGAGTTGCGGAATTGTTCCACAACTTACGCCGCCTGGAACACCTCAGAGAAACGGTGTGTCCGAGCGACGTAATCGAACTTTGTTAGACATGGTTCGATCAATGATGAGCCAGTCGGACCTACCGTTGTCATTTTGGGGATACGCTCTAGAAACAGCAGCTTTCACACTAAATAGGGTACCATCTAAATCCGTAGTTAAGACACCATATGAGATATGGACTGGAAAGGTTCCTAGTCTGTCTTTTCTAAAGATTTGGGGATGTGAAGTGTTTGTCAAGCGACTTCAGTCGGACAAGATCACACCCAAGTCGGATAAGTGCATTTTCGTGGGATATCCAAAGGAAACTTTGGGATATTATTTCTACAACCGATCAGAAGGCAAAGTGTTTGTCGCTCGGAACGGGGTTTTCCTAGAGAAAGAGTTTCTCAAAGGAGAAAAGAGTGGAAAGACAGTGCATCTTGAAGAAGTTCAAGATGAGCCAATCGGGCAAGAATCAATGAATGATGCTAACGTAGCAGAACAAGTTGAGATACCCATGGCAAGAGAAGCACCGCCACAACCACGAAGGTCGGCAAGGCTCCGCGAAATGCGGGAAATATTATTGTTGGACAATGATGAGCCTGCGACATATGCAGAAGCAATGATGGACCAAGACTCCGAAAAATGGCAGAGTGCCATGCAATCCGAAATAGAGTCCATGGGAGACAATCAAGTTTGGAACTTGGTTGACCCGCCTGATGGTGTTAAGGCCATAGAGTGCAAGTGGATCTATAAGAAGAAAAAGGACATGGATGGAAATGTTCACATCTATAAAGCACGACTTGTCGCAAAAGGTTTTCGACAAGTTCAAGGAGTTGACTACGACGAGACCTTCTCGCCCGTAGTGATGCTTAAGTCCATTCGGATTATTCTAGCTATAGCTGCATATTTTGATTATGAGATATGGCAGATGGATGTCAAGACAGCTTTCCTGAATGGAAACCTAGCTGAGGACGTGTATATGATACAGCCCGAGGGTTTTGTCGATCCGAAAAATGCTGGAAAGGTATGCAAGCTTCAGAGATCCATTTATGGATTGAAGCAAGCATCTAGGAGTTGGAACATTCGTTTTGATGAAGTGGTCAAAGGGTTTGACTTCACCAAGAACGAAGAAGAGTCTTGTGTTTACAAGAAGGTTAGTGGGAGCTCTGTAGTATTTCTAATCTTATATGTGGATGACATATTACTGATTGGAAATAACATTCCTATGCTTGAGTCCGTAAAGACTTCACTGAAAAATAGTTTTTCGATGAAAGACTTAGGGGAAGCGGCATATATTCTGGGCATTAAGATCTATAGAGATAGATCGAGAAGGCTTATAGGTTTGAGCCAAGATACTTATATTGACAAAGTGTTGAAGCGGTTCAGCATGGAAGAGGCAAAGAAAGGGTTCTTGCCTATGTCACATGGCATACATCTCAGCAAGACTCAGTGTCCTTCGACTGCTGATGAGCGGGATCGCATGAGTAGAGTACCATATGCCTCGGCTATTGGATCTATCATGTATGCAATGATAAGTACTCGCCCAGATGTTTCATATGCGCTAAGTATGACAAGCAGACACCAATCTGATCCAGGTGAGAGTCACTGGACAGCGGTGAAAAACATTCTTAAGTACTTGAGAAGGACTAAAGATATGTTTCTCGTCTATGGAGGTCAGGAGGAGCTCGTTGTAACAGGTTACACCGATGCTAGTTTCCAAACCGACAGAGATGATTCAAAGTCACAATCAGGATTTGTGTTCACGATAAATGGTGGTGCTGTTAGTTGGAAGAGTTCCAAGCAGGAGACGGTGGCCGATTCTACGACAGAAGCCGAGTACATCGCGGCTTCGGAAGCCGCGAAGGAAGGTGTTTGGATAAGGAATTTTTTTATTGAACTTGGTGTGTTCCCGAATGCGTCCAGCCCATTGAATCTCTACTGTGATAACAATGGGGCAATTGCGCAAGCAAAGGAGCCAAGGAACCACCAGAAGAACAAACACGTAATGCGGCGATTTCATCTCATTCGAGACTTCGTTAACCGGGGTGAGATCAAGATATGCAAAATACACACGGATCTGAACATTTCTGATCCGTTGACAAAACCACTCCCGCAGGCTAAGCATGATGCGCATGTAAGAGCTATGGGTATTAGGTACCTTCTAGATTGACTCTAGTGCAAGTGGGAGACTGTTGGAGGTATGCCCTAGAGGCAATCATAGAGATGATGATATTCCATTTGTATCCATGATTTGTATACTGTGTTCATTGAATATCCATTAAAGGCTACTTGAATTGATTTGCAATTATGTGAATTGTATGTGAAACTCTTTACTTGTATGGTTATTCTAAAGTTGTCCCTAGTCGGAGTTCATGTGAGGACACACATGAATATTAGACTAGCACATGTATTAGTTGATGACTATGTTTCACAAGTCATGGACATAGAGATGTTGAACTAATAATGTGGACACATGTGGAGACATGTGTTAGGACTGACCCAACACGAGAAGTAGTTCTCTCTTTAAACAACATATACGCTTTGTCCTTAGACCTGAGATTGTCGCATGTATTCTAGATGTGGATTGACCTACTTAGGGGCTATCAAACGCTACGCCGTAACAGGGTAGTTATAAAGGTAGCTTTCGGGTTTGTCAAGAAGCATGCTATGAGACATGGTCAATCAAGATGGGATTTGCCCCTCTCTGATTGAGAGTGATATCTCTGGGCCCCTCGAGTGATCGGATCAGAAAATGCATGGCCATGCTACGTACGGTTAAGAGTTAACCTACAAAGGGATTCCGAATCACAGGATCGAGAAAGAGCGGTCGGCTTGAAGCTGGACCAAATATCGTGAGGCAAAGGGAATAGCATGTATATTATGTTGTGATGGTTCGTCTGATATGATCTTCGTATGCGTATAGGAGTTGGCACGTCTTGCTAGAGGCCGCTACCGACTATTGGGCCGAGTAGGAGTACTCGGGCCATGTCTATACGTATCCGAACCCATAGGGTCACACACTTAAGGGGCTGGAAGCCCAATTCGGATCTGATCCGAGTTGGATTAGGTTTAGGAGTACTAATGGGCCTCGGATCCAGAGGCCCATCAGGAACCCCTATAAATAGAGGGGTGGGGGCGCCCTAGGGTTTTACACCTTTTGGCTGAACACTTCTGCCGCGCCTCCCACGCCCTCGCCTGTTGCAACTCGCGGATCTAGCAATCCGGCTTGCGACGCTTCCTCCCTGCACGTGTGGATACCTTGGAGGTGTTGCGCCTGCAGCACTTGGACGAGCCACCGACGAGCCGCCGACGAGCCACGACGAGCCGACGACGAGCCGCGGCACCGGAGGCGATCTTGCTGTGCACGTGGACGAGCTGTTGAGGAGCTGCTGGACGTGATCGACTACGTACGACTACGTTGATCGACTACGTACGACTACGTGATCGTCTTCACTGCACCGACGCATATCTACATCTTCCGCACCAGTAGTGCGTCGAGTGGTAATCCCGTGATCCTTATACGGCAGCTCTTCCTGGTTATACGCGGTAGAAAATTTTGTTTTGCGCTAGCGTAGCCTACCTCGTATCCCAACAGTAGATCCCCAAACTCATTCTGGATTAATAAATATGGCAATTGTGGGGGGCAAGAGATGAAGCGAGTAAGTTACATGAAAGAGGGGAAAACACCTCCTGTGCTAAAACATTATGGCAATGATAAAGTGACAGAGGCACAGATTCTGAATCAAATTCGTATCTTTCCTCGGGATGGGTATGATGAAGGGTTTTTTGAGCATGAACCAATGCCATTGGAAGCAACAGAAAATGATTCAGTTCTTGCTGCTTAC
This sequence comes from Setaria italica, assembly GCF_000263155.2. Lineage (NCBI taxonomy): Eukaryota > Viridiplantae > Streptophyta > Magnoliopsida > Poales > Poaceae > Setaria > Setaria italica. The sequence goes on from NW_014576749.1 coordinate 27,815, forward strand.
CAGGACTGGCTGAGGAATTCTAAAGGTGTGAAATCTTCAGGCAGTCACTCAAGGTCTAATAAACAAGGCAAAGTGAGAGCTTTTCAACTGGAAGAAGTTCCTATGAGTTGAGATCAAGAATCTTCTGGATGTTAGGATCTGAACTGTAACTCTCATCGAGAGGATGGCACTAGGAAGAGTTGGGGCAATTTTCTGGGTTTTCTTTCCACAATACCATATCCAACCAAGGGTTGGGGATACATATTTATAGCTGGCCAAGCAGCCAACCAGCCAATCATCAAGGCATATGCTAGTCTAAGATGCCTTTTTGATGCTGTCCTATTTAGTCTAAGATGCCTAGGACTGTCCTACCCTAAAAGTAGTCAACAAAGGTGGTGCTGCAGCAAGCATATGCTGCAGCCCCACCGTCCTCCAGTGAACAAAGCAGCTACAACCCCTCAAGGATAACAGCACAAGGGCTAGTCAAGCAGCTGTAGCCCCACAAGGACTGCAGCCCCACAAAGACCACAAGGACCAGCTGCAGCCCCACAAGGACTGCAGCCCCACAAGGACCACAAGGACCAGCAACAAGACTTTATCAAACATTATTCTCCCCCTAAGTCTTGGGCGTCGTCTTGTGGGAAGGTTGGACCATCCCGGTCCTGGAACAGAGCTCAAGGAACTTGATCCTCCCAGGGGGCTTGGTGAGTAGGACGCCTCAGGTGGTGGTGCGAAAAATATGGACTACGAGCTGACATGTCCAATGTCTTCAAAACTAACTTGGTAATTTTCACAATACCCCCAGGAGGTACCTTTTATTTCACCATCGAGTATGGAAGCCGAGCTATTACCCTATCTTTGTATGGGAGAAACCTTTATATTATGGGTCTCCGGGGGCCTCATGAAACTTTCTGAGATCAAGGAGCGAAATGAGCAGAGAAAAAGTTATATGTCAGGAGAAAAGATCGAGATACGTCCTTTTAAAAAGAACTACATATTTCTTGCCCCTAAAGGTGACGTTATTAATGTTAGATTGGGCTTATTTGCTCTGTTGGAGGCATTTGAAGTTCTCCACAAGTGTTGTGGTGAAACTCAGGGGGTCAAGCAAGCAGTGTCAGCATGTGCTGTGCATCTATGTGAGGCTGGACGCCTCCAAACTGTGTTGAAGGATGTCTGCGAAATCTCTCTGGAACGCACCATGGAAACTCTCGACAGTAGATCCCCAAACTCATTCTGGATTAATAAATATGGCAATTGTGGGGGGCAAGAGATGAAGCGAGTAAGTTACATGAAAGAGGGGAAAACACCTCCTGTGCTAAAACATTATGGCAATGATAAAGTGACAGAGGCACAGATTCTGAATCAAATTCGTATCTTTCCTCGGGATGGGTATGATGAAGGGTTTTTTGAGCATGAACCAATGCCATTGGAAGCAACAGAAAATGATTCAGTTCTTGCTGCTTACCAGGACTGGCTGAGGAATTCTAAAGGTGTGAAATCTTCAGGCAGTCACTCAAGGTCTAATAAACAAGGCAAAGTGAGAGCTTTTCAACTGGAAGAAGTTCCTATGAGTTGAGATCAAGAATCTTCTGGATGTTAGGATCTGAACTGTAACTCTCATCGAGAGGATTGCACTAGGAAGAGTTGGGGCAATTTTCTGGGTTTTCTTTCCACAATACCATATCCAACCAAGGGTTGGGGATACATATTTATAGCTGGCCAAGCAGCCAACCAGGCAAGCATCAAGGCATATGCTAGTCTAAGATGCCTTTTTGATGCTGTCCTATTTAGTCTAAGATGCCTAGGACTGTCCTACCCTAAAAGTAGTCAACAAAGGTGGTGCTGCACCATGCAAACGCTGTTTCCCCACCGTCCTCAATTTAGGGAACCTTCTACCACCCCTCATGGATAACAGGTCAAGGGCTACTCAAGACTTGCAGCCCCACAAGGACTAGATTAAATCTGGATCACTAGGACCAACATCGAAACTTTATAACCCATTATTCTACGCCTAAGTCTTGGGGTGATCCATGAAGGAAGGTCTGACCATCCCCTATCTGTAACAGAACAGCATGTACTAGATGCTACCTATTCTATTGGTGATTTAGATGCCTCGCGATGCGGTGCGAGTTATATGCTTAATACCCTGATTTGTCCAATATCTCTAAAACAAACTAACTG
>NW_014576750.1:0-15088 GCF_000263155.2 Setaria italica
ATTGGATTCACGGCTCGGGACTACAACAACCACATTATGTATTTGAAAATTATTTAGAAATTAAACTCCTAGTTAATAATCAAAATTGATTACCTACTACTCTCTTATTTTTTTCAATACATCAACATAATACTTATATAGATATGTACCTATCTTTGTCCAATTGTGATTGATTTTTAATTAATAATTACTCTATGCACTTTTTCATCCATATTCATACTTTTTCCATTTTGTATCGCACCTCCAATCCTCCATACATTATGTTTAGCATACAAATCAATATTTTTCATCGATTCCTCACGTACATGTATAAATGGTCTAAATGGTGACACTCATCATGTGTATATACTTTAACTTAGTATTTTTATATTAATAATGATATAAATAGGTAATTTAGAATTATATATTAGTTTATTTGTGACATTTATGTATGATGCACATGAAGATAATTAGATTAAGATTTAGATGTTTAATTTAGGTTATTTTTAATAACAACTTACGTGGGTAATATAGATAAAATTTTAGAATGACATTTTAAGTTATGCTTTATAATGATATGTATTAGTAAATTGGATGAAGATTATGGGATTACTTTAGATTATTTTTTATAATAGCTGAGCTCGGTAATTTAGGTATAGGTTTAGAGCTCATTTTTGAATATTTTCACAATGATAGTGGTGGGTAACTTTTTAGAAAACATAATAGATCAATGGCTATGATTATTAGATTTTACAGGATTGGTGTTTCATGTTTTTAATTTTTATGAGAATTTGTCTCTTTTTTTTTCTAGCTTGTCTCATGGGAACTAATGCGGAGTCTCCAATGGAAAAAAATGGGACTACATTACTAAAAAATATTACCATAAGCTACCTCTCGTTTGTTAAATATTCAAACACAATAGATATATACTTATTATCTTCATCCAATTGTGATAGATTTTAGTTAGTAATTACTCTATAATATTTTTATCCACATTTATAATCTTTAACTTTTCACTTTGCATCGCAGGTATGCGCTTGAATTTGTTTAATGAACCCTAAGTTTGTGATACAATTTTTACATAGAAATCTATATTCTCATCACTTCCTCTATATCTTTATAAATGGTGACACATCATGTGTATAGACCTTAATTATTATATCATATACCAATAGTGCAAGATATAGACGATTTAGAATCATATATTGCTGTATATTTTAATTAAGGTTATTTGATTCAAACGTAGGGTTATCATGTTATTTTTAATAATGGTATGTGTGGGTAATATAGATCCAAATTTAACAGGTTACTTTAAGTTTTTAAGTAATAGCGGTGGGCAATTTGGTTGCAAATTAGGGAGTTATTTTAAATATTGTTTATAATGGCATAAGTGGGTAATTTTGATGAAGATTAGGGGGTTACTTTAGTTTATTTTATATAATAGCAGAGGTGGGTAATTTATATATAGATTTAGGGGGTTACTTTAGGCTATTTTCATAATAGCATAGGTGGGTAATTTTTTAGAATACATAATAGATTTAATGGCTATGATGATTTGAATCTATCGATCAATGGTCGGATATTTTGCTTTTTTGTGAGAATTTCTAGAATTTCTCTTTTTTTCTAGAGTGTCCACCTAGAATCCTAGGTGGCTTCACCTGGAGGCTTCAAAAGGAGCCTCCAATTAGTAATAGTAAGGCCCCGTTTGGTAGAGCTTCGACTTCTCATAAAACGGCTTCGGCTTCGGCTTCTTCGGTGGAGTGGCTTTTTTAGTGAAGCTGAAGCCGTTTTGCAAAACGTTCGGTAAAACGGCTTCGCAATGGCAATATATGTAATTTTAGATCACTTAATGCTTGAAGAGAGAGGAGAAGCCGGTGAAGCCACTTTTTTCGGCTTCTCCTCTCTAGTGTAAGCCGTTTTGCGGCTTCTCCACGGCTTTGGTGGTGAAGCCGTTTTGAAATTGACCCTTTGGTAGGGCTTCATCAAAAGCCGGTGGAGAAGCACTTTGAGAAGCCCTACCAAACGGGGCCTTACTCGCCCTGCCCCCTGCTCCCTAGACCCTGGGCCTATAGCCCGATCGGGCGGCGTCCGCAGCCTTTGCTTCCCCTAAAAAAAACTATAATTTTATTTTTATATATTTTATTATTTTTATGTAATCATAATTTAATGGGACCTCAAGACAATAGCAAGCGATTTGCAGTTGGCACTGATACAGCTGCATTGTCGACAAAACAATGGCTAGAAAAAATGAGGACTTTATTTATCAGCAAAGGGTCAGGTTTCTCATCACGCAGTGTTCTTACTGGAGATCCGTACATTGGCGTGGATGTCATAGGGCTTCCGTCTGAAGTGGCAAAAAGGATTACTTTTGAGGAACAAGTAACTGACATCAATATTAACAGGCTGCAAGAGGTGGTTGACAAAGGCCTTTGTTTGACCTACAGAGATGGTAAAGATACCTATGCCATCACTGTAGGATCGAAAGGGCATACCACACTCAAAGTTGGTCAAACAATCAGCAGGAGGATAGTTGATGGGGATGTGGTTTTTCTTAATAGACCACCCAGTACTCACAAGCATTCCCTCCAGGCCTTTTATGCATATGTACATGATGACCATACGGTCAAAATCAATCCTCTCATGTGTAGTCCCTTTTCAGCTGACTTTGATGGCGATTGTGTACATATATATTATCCACAGTCACTTGCTGCAAAAGCTGAAGCCTTGGAGCTTTTCAGTGTGGAAAAACAATTGATTAGTTCCCACAGTGGTCAGGTTAATCTCCAGCTAGGCAATGACAGTCTGGTAGCTATGAAAGCTATGTCTTCCAGAACCATGTTAAGCAAGGAATTAGCAAATCAGCTGGCAATGTTTGTACCATTTTCACTTCCGGCTCCTGCTGTAATCAAGTCGATTCCAGCTTGGACAATCACACAAATAGTGCAAGGTGCATTACCTGCTAAGTTGACTTGCCAAGGAAAAACACAAATAGTGAGGGACGGTAACATTTCGTGTGATATACAACTTGCGTGTGATATACAACTTGCTGTTGGGCAATACAACCATTTAAGGGGGACTACAAGGGTATGTCACATGATTTAAGACAATTTGAATCTTGTTTACATGGTTTATGGCAAACAAATTCAAAAGGTGTTGAATCACTAGAATTGGACAAAACCCTTTTTCTGATCAACCTTTTTATTCTAACAGTATCGCGTTTCTTATTCTCCATGATAACTTTCATATCTTGTTTTGAAGGGACCTCGAGACAATAGCAAGTGATTTGCAGTTGGCACTGAGCTGCATTTTCGACAAAACAATGGCTACATCAATTGCCCTAACATGGAATTAGTGCGACCTTATTTTGGAACTATGAATTTATTTCAAAATTTTAAATTTTTGGATCATGTAATTTATTATTATTTTGGACTTCAATGTACTTTCATTTCATATTTGTGATAAGTAGTTCAAATCGAATCAGGGGCAAGCACCTCTACTTATAGGTCCTCATGATCATTGTGGTGTTGCCATGTGGCAATTTTCACACCATTCCATATCAAATATCCTAACATCAATTGCCCTAACATGGAATTAGTGCAATGATTATTGTAACGACCTTATTTTGGAACTATGAATTTATTTCAAAATTTTAAATTTTTGGATCATGTAATTTATTATTATTTTGGACTTCAATGCATGTACTTTCATTTTATATTTGTGATAAGTAGTTCAAATCAAATCAGGGGCAAGCACCTCTAATTATAGGTCCTCATGATCATTGTGGTGTTGCCATGTGGCAATTTTCACACCATTCCATACCAAATATCCTAACTCTAGAACCCTCCTCATTCTTATCTAATTTCTTATATTTCTACCATGCTAAAATATCTAGTTCTAGAGTATTCTACACTTCACCATGAAGCATGGCAACTATAGCTCATGGATTCTCTTCAATTTTATAGAACCTTCTTGCCATGATTTTATCCTTATATATGATAAAGTTAGTCTCTTAAGTAAAGTACAAATGGTTTGACAAATTATTTTTATGAAGTTATGTTAATCCAAATAATTGAGAAAAGTTTTTTCCATGAGGATCTAATAATTCGATTTGATATGTCAAATTTTAAATACAAAATTAAATTGTGGGCACAGGTATTTGAAGTCAACTTTAGATAACCAAATATGCAATTTGTAATTTGTAAGATCAGAATCGAGATGATACCCGAAACTAAATTTAGAATTTCCAAGTTTGGAGCTCGGAGTAACACGCGAAGCAAGTTTAGTGAACCAAACATACAATTTGCGAGTTTATAAACCGGGATAGCTTAACGTGGCAGATGATCGTTTACTTTATCAAATCACCGTTTCCTAGCTCCTTCCTTGGACTTTCCGTTCACTTAGAAATTTGATAAACTCGACCGTCAACGCCGAGGAGTCGCATAGCCTTTTCGGATTCCAGTTGTTCCCGTTCCACTCTCACTGTCCCTAAGCCCCACCACCACCCACATCCTCCCCTTCAAGTAGCAGGTCCACAGTTGACCAGTCCACGCTCACCTCTCGCTTCACCCCACCAGCCCGCCGCCCGCCACGCCGGAGCTGATGGAGCAAATCACCGTTTCCCTCCATCCTTGGATTTTCGGTTCACTTGGGAATTTGATAAACTCGCGTGTTCAAGCAGCTATTGACCGTCAACGTCGAGGAGTCGCGTAGCATTTCGGATTCCAGCTGTTACCATTCTACTCTCACTGCTTCTGGGCCCACCACCACCCACATCCTCTCCACCGAGAGGCTTCGTGAGACTATGAAAGATATGAAAATTGTCAAGGATAAAGTCCAACAGAAGCACTTGGAGCATGAGCAAGAGGTAATAAGGTTACCCAAGTGGATATAATATTTGTGCATCAAACAATTTTCTCACCTACATCCGTGTCAATGATTCGAGTAGCAAATGATTAGGAATTTGCTGGGAGAGTCACTTTCTCTTTTGCAATCCGAAGCTTTTGCCATAAGATTGATATTGCCATCTCTCTCATGTTACCCCTTGTTTTGACGTTGTTTCCATGCTTTGCAGATGAAGTACCAGGAGGATTTTTTCCATAGTCAAATTGAGAGTATTCACAAGATCACAGAGGCTAAAGAAAAGGAGTTTGAGAAGTTGCTGCAGGAGGAGCGCTCGAAGGCTAGGCGCTTTGATGTGGATTCTGGAACTACCGAAGATCGCAGGCTAAGGTGCGTGACTGATGTGCAGTTGGATGGTATTGCGCCATACCTGCTATTGGAAATATGAATATAGTGAAACATTTGTTTGGGGATGGAAAGGCGCCGTCTCAAAGCATCACTTGCCAGGATTGCTTCTGTTTTCTCCTTCAATCATCTCATGTAGACATCTTTCAATGCATCACTTGTCAAGATTCCTTCTGTTTTCTCCTCCAATCATCTCATCTAGACATGTTAATTTCCAAGCACATATCAATTTCTGTTTCCCATTCTCAATCTGCTGTCCTGTGCAGGAAGGAACATGTGCAGAAGTTCATCGACGGCCAGGTGAAGGATGTGGCGGAGTTTGAGGCTGAGCGGGACGAGCTGATCAAAGCCCACGAGGAGACGAAGATGAAGCTCAAGAAAGAGTACATGGAGAAGGAGGTTGAGCTGGAGAAGGAGCTGGACGCTGCCCTGACAAGCCTGATGGAGAAGCACAAGCCGGACACCTTCCAGGCCTCCAGCTCGTGAAGAGCAAGCTCCCTCAGCTTACCTTTGGGTTCCCCGCTCAGAACCAATCTCGTAGATGTTGATGCTCGGTATGCATAAACGAATGCGTAGACATTCCCTAGATGTTCCGTAGATGATGCTAAAACATGGTCCATGTGGTGGCCGCGTACGTGATCTGGAGACTTGAACCTGTGAACGCGTGATATGGGCACCGTAGAATCTCTATCGTAGTGAGCGCCTCCAGCATAAAGACTCTGGGCTTCGCTGGGCGCCTCCCTACATGAGCTTCAGCACTCCCGGTACAGATTTGATCGGTTTTTAATTTCTCCATTTGTAGAACGAGTAATATTTTAGTCATTAACATGAAAATATATATGGTCGGTTGTATATATTCTGCTGCTGTTATGGACCATACCAGGAATTGACTAGATGTTCATATATTGAAAAAGGGAACTTTATTCATCCTTAGAATGTACATATAGAGAAGGAGAGATATTTACTATAAGGTTGTAATACCTACATGAGGCGGCTACATGAGGCGGCGCAGTGCAAACATTATCCTCGTGCCCATCTTTAATGTTATATGTTCTTTAATTATCTCTGGTATGCTAATGTAATTTTGGGGGTGTTTGGGAGACAACTTTCATTTTATGTTTGTGATAAGTAGTTCAAATCGAATCAGGGGCAAGCACCTCTAATTATAGGTCCTCATGATCATTGTGGTGTTGCCATGTGGCAATTTTCACACCATTCCATACCAAATATCCTAACTCTAGAACCCTCCTCATTCTTATCTAATTTCTTATATTTCTACCATGCTAAAATATCTAGTTCTAGAGTATTCTACACTTCACCATGAAGCATGACAACTATAGCTCATGGATTCTCTTCAATTTTATAGAACCTTCTTGCCATGATTTTATCCTTATATATGATAAAGTTAGTCTCTTAAGTATGAAGTTATGTTAATCCAAATAATTGAGAAAAGCTTTTCGTATCAGGATATTTCAATAGCTTTGTTGAAGAAGGTGCTTCAGAAGATAGAGCAGATCAAAAGGTCAAGATCTGGTTCCCCAAACTTTGAATCACATGAAGAGGAATCGTGTGATATACAACTTGCTGTTGGGCAATACATCCATTTAAGGGGAACTACAAGGGTATGTCACATGATTCAAGACAATTTGAATCTTGTTTACATGGTTTATTTCTGATCAACCTTTTTAACAGTATCGTGTTTCTTATTCTCCATGATAACTTTCATATCTTGTTTTGGCTCTAGAGGAGCGACCTTGTTTTTGCCAACCCAAGCAAGATTCCATTTCCTACACTCCTCCAACACCTTCTTCTAACTCTTGGAGGAGGTGGAACTGAACTGTTTGTAAGGGTTACACGAATCTTCTCTAAGAGTGTTGCACTAGACACACAAGTCTGGATGCAATTGAACTGTGTTCTTTGGTCCCATGATGGCCACCACCTCTTGGTATGAGGAAATGCTCCGGATATTGTCCTAGGAGGTTTGGGGAGGAGAGTTGTCCTGTTCTCAAGTGGCACATTGTGTATATAACCTCTTTTCCTTGCAGCAGCACAGAAGTACTTCGAATCCACAAACTCTGGCTGAATATCAAACAAGAATCTTGATATGATACTCCAGACACCTTTTGGAGCCAGAGCAAAATGCAATGACATGCTCTATGTTAGTTAGGGTGTTGTTAGTACACCTATTCTAGGGTTTGGTTTCCTAAATGGCACCCAACATTCATAGATTTATTTAGAAAAATTTTGTAGTTGATATTTTTGGTCCTAACATGGAATTAGTGCAATGATTATTGTAACGATCTTATTTTGGAACTATGAATTTATTTCAAAATTTTAAATTTTTGGATCATGTAATTTATTATTATTTTGGACTTCAATGCATGTACTTTCATTTTATATTTGTGATAAGTAGTTCAAATCGAATCAGGGGCAAGCACCTCTAATTATAGGTCCTCATGATCATTGTGGTGTTGCCATGTGGCAATTTTCACACCATTCCATACCAAATATCCTAACTCTAGAACCCTCCTCATTCTTATCTAATTTCTTATATTTCTACCATGCTAAAATATCTAGTTCTAGAGTATTCTACACTTCACCATGAAGCATGGCACTAATTCCACACGGCTCCATCATCTTTGATATTCCTATGTCGTGGCACCGTTTCCTGGTACCCGCAGCGTTTTGTGGACCCGAGCACCGTTTACTGTGGCACCAATTCCAGTAAGCTGGCACCGTTTCTGAACTTCGGCACCTATTCACTCCGCGGGCACCGTTTCTCCCCGCACCGATTCCAGTATCGTGGCACCATTTCTTAAGTTCGGCACCTATTCATTACGACGGGCACCGTTTATATGAAGGGCACCATTTCTACCGGCACCGATTCCTATATCGTGGCACCGTTTCCTGGTACCCGCACCGTTTACTGCGACCCGCACCGTTCATTACGTCGGGCGTATTCATTACGTCGGGCATCGTTTCTGCCTTCCTTGTACCCGCACCGTTTTGTGAACCCGGGCACCGTTTACTGCGGCACCAATTCCAGTAACCTGGCACCGTTTCTGCGGGCACAGTTTCCGATATTGTGGCACCGTTTCTGAAGTTCGGCACCTATTCATTACGTCGGGCACCGTTTTTAGGACGGGTACCGTTTCTGCCGGCACCGTTTCCTATGTCGGGGCACCGTTTCCTGGTACCCGCACCGTTTTGTGGACCCGAGCACCGTTTACTGCGGCACCAATTCCAGTAAGCTGGCACCGTTTCTGAACTTCGGCACCTATTCATTCCGCGGGCACCGTTTCTCCCCGCACCGATTCCAGTATCGTGGCACCATTTCTTAAGTTCGGCACCTTACGACGGGCACCGTTTATATGACGGGCACCATTTCTCCCGGCACCGATTTCGCTGTCGTGGCACCGTTTCTGAAGTTCGGCACCTATTCATTACCGTTTCTACGGGTACCGATACCTGGACTTTGGCACCGTTTCCTCGTTGGGGATCCCGGCATCGTTTTATTCTGGCACTGATTCCAGCAGACTAACAATGAAACAGCAAGGATATAGCAGCCATCAGCCTCACAAAGTCCAGCCACCAGCATCACTACAGACAAGTACAATAACACCACCACCAAGTCCATCAGCCTCACAAAAGCCAAGTAATGCCTGTCTAGGGGCTCAGCATGAGCCCTTGGGCTTTAAGGGAGCGCCAACAAGGAGAGCCATTGAGCTTAAGGGCCTGTTTGGATACCACCTCATAAACTTTAGGAGTTCACTTTTAGGTCATTTTTAGGAGTTGTGCATCCAAACTGGTGTCATAAAAGTGTATTCATAAACTTTAGGGGTGTTGTTTTCATTAGGAGGAGAAACCATCATAAACTTCCATTTCTCTCATAAAAGTGGTCCCCAACCCAACCTTTACCCCTCCTACCCCTCCCCTTCTCTCTCCACCTTTACCCCTATCCTCCCCCGCGCATTGCCCATCTGCTTCTCCTCCTCCTCCCGCACAGCACATCTGCGCCGCCTCCTCCTCCCTCCGCCGCCTCCTCCTTCCTCCGTCGCGGCCTCTGCCTCCCTACGCCGCTGCCTCCTCCTCCCTCCGCCGTCCCCGTACTTCTTCCGCCGCCGCCATCCCCTTCCGGGGCTGGATCTACGGTGCCGCCCTCTCCTCCCTCCGCCGCCTCCTCCTTCCTCCGCCGCCGCCTCTTCCTCCCTCCGCCGCTACCTCCTCCTCCCTCCGCCGTCCCCGTACTTCTTCCGCCGCTGCCGTCCCCTTCCGGGGCCGGATCTACGCTGCCGCCCTCTCCTCCCTTGGCCGCCGCCTCCTACACTCGCCGCCTCTTCCCACCTTTTCCCGCCGCCATCTCAGCCGGCCGTCACCTCCTCCGATCGCCGCCGCCTCCTTCCCTCGCCGCCTCCTTCCCATTTGGCCGGCGCGTCCTCCCCATTTGGCCGCCGTGTCGTCTCCATTGAGCCCGCCTCCTCCAGATTTCGCCGCCGCCTCCTTCCCTCGGCGCGTCGTCCCCATTTGCCCGACGCCTCCTCCCCAGTTCCCCACCGCGTCCTCCCCATTTCCTAATGGCGGGAAACGGCGACGACGGATTGGAGGAATTGTTCCCTCAGCCCGATCCACAAATTCCCCCCTGCCAAATCGATTTTTTCTCTCAGTCCGAGTCTTCCAGTGCCCCCCGTCACGGCTTGGAGAACTTGGACCTCAACTCCCAGGCTGAGGAGTACGCAGATCTGAGCATATACTCAGAGTACCTTAGGGGAGATGAGGTTCCCCGGGGCCGTGTTAGCCGTACTCTTGGCTTACCCCTGCCTCGACGTGGTGCTGGGGGCAGCAAAGGGGCCGGCGGGAGCAGAGGGGCCGGCGGCAGCAGAGGGGCCGGCGGCAGCAGAGGTGCCGGCGACACATTAGGACCTAGCGGAAGCCAGGCGGCCGGCTACAGTCAAGGTGCAGGCGGCAGCAGGATGCCGAGCGGCAGCAGGGGGCCTGGTAGCAGAGGTGGAGTAGGCCGTGCAAGATCTTTGTTTCGCGGTGGTGGTTCTGGAAGTGCAAGTTGTGGAAGAGGCCGTCGAGGTGGTGGTCGTGGTGGATGAAGTTCAGGCCCTGCAGAAGATGCTTTTGATGCATATGAACACAATGTTGTTGATGATGCAGCTGTCGAAGTTGTGTTTCCTGCCTCAAAGGTAAAATCTGTGACTTTATAGTATGAATTTATGGTCCATTTAGAATTAGTTGTTCTGAAATTGGGAATGAAATTAGCTGTGGAACTTGATAGTATGAATTAGGTGTGCAAGTTGTTCTGAAATTTTCAGGAATGGATTGAATTGTGACTAGATGCATGACAGAGGTTCATGCATTAGTGGCTAGATGAATTAGTGCCTAGATGAATTAGTGCCTTCATGAATCTGTGACTTATTCACATTGTGACATGCTGAAAGTGTTAGATGTTCCTGAAAATGTTGCTTGTTGAATTAGTGCCTTCATGTATTACGTCTAGATAAATTCATGTATTTTGTGTGTTCCTGAAAATGTTGCTTGTTGAATTCACTGTTCTTTATCCAATAGATTAAAAATGACAAAGCACAGTGGACAGAAAGGAACACTGGAATATTCTGTGATTTGTCAGTTGAGCAAATTAGAGAAGGAAACTGTCCCAAAGGCAACATGTCCACTAGAGGGTTGAAGATAATTCAGGACAAGTACTACATGGCTACTGGTTTGAGGCATGATTTTGGGCAGTTTAGGAACAGAAGAGATCAGTTGAAAAGGTTGTATACCTTTTGGAGAGCCCTACAGAGCCAGTCAGGTCTAGGTAGACATGCTGATGGGACAGTGCAAGCTCCAAATTGGTGGTGGGAACAAAACACAGAGGTGAGACATAATTTTTGAACTAACCCTTTAATTTCCAGGAAATGTAGTGCTCCTGACTTAGAATGACCTGTCAATTGCAGAAACGACCTGAATTGAGGAAGTTGCAACATGGTGCTCCAGAGTACTTAGATCAGTTGGGAAGAAATGTTCCATGAAACTGCAGTAGATGGAACCACAACATACATTCCAGAAGTGGAGGAGGAGGAGGAAGAAGAAGAAGATGGTGAAGATGATGACGGTGGAGACCCTTCAGTTGGTGGAGAGGATTGTGATGCTGAACCTGCCGCTTGCTATGATAGCCCTATCAGCTCAAACATCAGAAAGAGGTCCAGTGCAAGCACCAAATCAACAGCTACTAGCCCTCCAAAAAAAAGTAGAAGCCCAATGATCACTGCTGTTACAAATTACTTCAACAAGCAAGCAGAGAAGGATGATGTGACCCATAGTATTTTCAGGAATGTTAGTGCTTCAATTGCCAAATTCACTGAAGATAAGAGGCAGAAGATGAACAGCAATCCAGTGGCAGATGAAGTTAAGAGATGCCAACAATTAGCACTAGAGTGTGGTGCAAGAAAGGATAGTGCAGAGATGTTTGCTTGTTGGGACATATGCAAGGATAAATTCAACAGAGAATACTGGATCAACCTTGATGATGCAGAGGCTAGGATGGCTTTCTTGAAAAGATGGTGCAAGAAAATGAACTTAGATTAGAATGTAGTAGTAGACATTAGTGGTTGTTTGAACCTTGAACTGTTGGTTTAAGTACTATTGTTATTTCGGCTGCTAGAACTTGAATAAGTTCCTGTTTGAAGTTGTGACATGTTTAAATTTGTGGTTGTTTCTATATGTGGTTGTTCTATATGTGGTTGTTCTATATGTGGTTGTTTGTATATGTGGTTGTTACAATGTGTGGCTGATTGAGTATGTGGCTGTTTGAGTACTGGAGTTTCTAACCAACTGTTATTTGAATTTGTGAACATGGCTCGGCTACAGTAGAATTGTGACCTTGATTGAGTGAACATGCAGAGACTAATGTATGACTATTTTTTTTAATGGTGAATTAGGATGATGGTGAAGGAGATTCTGACGATGAATTCATTAATATGGCATGCAAGTTCATGGAGCTGGAAATCATACGTCGAAAGAGGAATCGAGAGATTATGGAGTCCTCAGTTATGCTTGGTATGTACTATGACACTTACTACCACAAAGGGCCACCTAGAATACCTACTGTACCGGGCATAAAATGGGTGCAAGAGACACTATCAAATCCAACCTCATGCTACAACATGTTTAGGATGTCTTGCACTTTATTTCACCAACTTCATGACCTGTTGGTTGAGTCTTATGGTTTGAGGGGAACTAGAAGAATGTCAACGATGGAGGCTTTAGCTATGTTCTTATGGATAAATGGTGCACCCCAGTCACTAAGACAAGTTGCGGATCGGTTTGTAAGGTCATTGGAAACAATAAGCCGCACATTTGATTTGGTTTTGTCATGTGTTATTAGGCTAGCTGTAGATATAATTAGGCCAAAGGACCCCGGGTTTACAACAATTCACCAGAGGTTGAGAAACCCTAGGTATGCCCCATATTTCAACAATTGCATAGGAGCTATAGATGGGACTCATGTACCGGTTGTGGTGCCAAGTAATAAGGTGGTGCAGCATACGGGCAGACATGGATACCCTACACAGAACGTGCTTGCCATTTGTGATTTCGACATGAGATTCACATTTATTGTTAGTGGATGGCCTGGATCAGTTCATGATATGAGAGTGTTCACTGATGCCGTAAATAAATATGGTGACAAGTTTCCACACCCTCCTCCAGGTAAATTTTTTCTCATTAATAATTTAAAAATAAATTATATACCCAAAATTGCTTACCATATTCTCTTTTGTATTTGTAGGGAAGTTTTATCTAGTGGACTCTGGATATCCGAACCGCCCGGGGTATCTTGCACCATACAAAGGTACGAAGTACCACCTTCCTAAGTTCCGGAGTGGCCCAAATCCGAGAGGTATGAAGGAGACTTTTAACTACGCGCATTCATCACTTAGAAATGTTATTGAGAGGTCATTCGGAGTTTTGAAAATGAAATGGAGGATTTTATTGGGAATACCAAGTTTTCCAATGGAAAAGCAAAGCAAAATAATAGTAGCATGTATGGCACTTCACAATTTCATTAGGGAGAACGATCATGCGGATAGGACCTTTGGTATGTGTGATCGTGATGAAAATTTTGTTCCTTTCACCGAAGAATCAAGCATTGGTGGTCATGAGGGAAATACCGAAGAGGCAGACGGAGATCAAAATATGAACGAATTTCGTGATAGTATAGCTAATGGTTTGTTCAATAGATTGTAGAGGTTTTGTATTTTTGAGTTGTAATGACAATGACGATGGACTGTGCTTACTATTTTTGACATTGCACTACGTTATTTTTAACAAAGGCGGCAGCAAAGGAGCAGCAAAGGAACGGCAAAACAAAAAAATTGGCGAAAAAAAAGACCGGCAATACCAATCTGCGCCAGAGGCAGAGGCCAGAAGAAGTGCTGCTCGCGCCAAAACCAGCCGCGCCTGCTGCTCGCGCCAAAACCAGAGGCAGAAAGGGCCGGCAGTTGCTCCTTTAATTAGGGGTACAACGGTCATTTTCCCTCTAACATCCTAAAAATTATGAGTTCATCCAAACACCCCACTCCTAATTTTTAGGACTAGCAATTAGGGGCTCATAAACTTTATGAGTCTCCTAAAGTTTATGAGGTGGTAGCCAAACAGGCCCTAAGCCACCAAGCAATCAGAAATACCCCCAATGAAAAAACCACTACTGAAATGGGGAAGCAGCAAATTTTCTTCACCTTCTTCACCTTCTTCGCCTTCTCCTTAGGCTTGTCAGCTAGTGTTGCTTCCAACTTAGCAATAATCTTATCCTTCTGCTGCTGCAAGTCTACCATCAGAGCTGCTTCTGCTTCCAACCTCGCAACCTGGTCCTCCAAACTCTGAACCTGGTTCTCCAAACTCTGAACCATGCCCTTCAACCGAAACCACATGCTCTTCTGAAAATCAGTTAATGGAGTGTCATTCCACTCAAAAAGGGAACATTTGCAAAGTTTGCATTTCTGAAGTTCCTTCACATCCTTGAATCTGTTAGGACAGACGGTAAATCTTCTAAGTGGGTTTGTAGGCTTCCACGAGACATGCTGGACCGTCTCCTTCTGATCCGGGCAATTGCAGGTGCTCGGAAACGGACTGTAAAACTGTTCGTCTAATGGCAGTGGAGGTCTGTTATTGTTGTACGACGAGACAGTAGTGGAGGAGCTCGTAGAAGCCATCGCCCGCGGCTCACAATTCACAATTCCTGCACAGCCAAATTGTTCAGCTAATCGGCATAAAGAAAAATAACCATAGTGTGAAAAAACAAACTGGATATACATAGTGTCCCTCAGTAATCCTATTTGCCCAAAATAGGCAAATGCTAAATTTCACTGTGCCACAAAAATTGTTAAGAGCAAAGTCTATGAATGACTTATAAAAGCAAAAATGTCATGATTCAAACAAACAAAATTGGTAAAGACAAATTTAATTGCACAAATATAAGATTTCATACATGTATGTATAGAATGTCATGGACTCCATGAGGGAACTTGCAGAGAAAACAACTAATAGTGTGCTATTTCAAAAGTTCATGCATCAGGACTAAATGGGAGATAGTATGCTATGAATGCAGTGCACTCCATCCTGATACAAGATACCCTGACACTGAATCCATTGCAACTTCACAAAGAACCCCATGATGTTCAGAAGAAAACAAAGGTAGCGACATAGTGCGCTCAAGCCTTTATATGATAAAAATTGCAATGTTTATTGGCAAACTTATGTCGCTGAACTTGCAAATAAAGATTTTGCTTATGATGGGGAGAAAAGCCAAAGAAAAGCCTGGTTTTTCTCACATATCATATGCAATATCTTTATGTGCATGTTGAAC
>NW_014576750.1:15188-28733 GCF_000263155.2 Setaria italica
TGGTTATCATCACATTTTGTATCATATAACATCATGCCCGGACTACTACATATAAATAAATGCAGAGCAAGATATATTAACTAATAGATGTATCATTGAGGCAGATGGCCAGGACTAATTTTAGTTGCACTAACATGGCACTCACTCCCAAAGAAAACTTGACTGTAGAGTCAGAGGAATGATATCGGAGTGCATTTGATGTAACAACTCTCAGATATCTATGGTACTGAATGATTGTATACCCTGGTCAACAAATGGATTTCATGCAACAACTCTTAGATATCTGGGTACTGCGTGACTGTATACCCTGGTAAACAAATGGATTTGCATTCCCTGAGCACCTCTATACGCATAGTCCAATCTCAGATGTGAAAACTTCAACTCAATTAACAAAGATTATCCGTTAATCAAGCTCTCAAATGCATATGGCGCTCGATCCGCTGTGAAACATACATTGTTTATATATGAAGTAAAATCCCCCTACCGAAAAGAACTTGGAGGAGATCGCACAATCCCCCATCTCCACCTCCGCCCATGCGCTCACCAACACCTGTCTGCACGGCCCAGTCGGCAACAAGCCAACAACAGATTGTGCAGAGTCGCCTCCGACTCGAGGGAGCAAACGCACAGGAAATGGATCTTGCAATCCCCCAATCCCAAGAACCAAACCCTAGAGGGAAGGATGCGGTGGAGGAAAGGGGAAGGAGGTGGCCTTTTACCGGAGAGAAGGCCGCGCAGACCGTGGACGTCGGACAGCGAGCCTTCACCGTCGCCGTTGCCGTCGCGGTGGTGGCCGTGCCTCGCCGTCTCCTCCTGCACCCCCAGCTGCGCGGAGCCGCGGACACCCTCGCCCTTCGCAGACCGTGGACGTCGGAGAGCGAGCCTTCACCGTCGCCGTTGCCGTCGCGGTGGTGGCCGTGCCTTGGATTCTTTAGATGCTTTCTCTTCATTTTGATAGTTGTGTTTGGGTCTTAGCTCTTCATGTGTGCTTAATTTCAAATAATGTACATTACCTATGCAGTGTGCAGTTTCTAAGTTGTTGCGTTATACATCTTCAGGTTCTGCTGGGACTGCTGGTTCATGGAGATGGATATGAAGACTTCTGTGATGTTGGATGCTACCTGCTGGAACTATTGTTTTTAATCTTTTTAAAGACTTGCGCTCCAGGGAGGCTAGGAGATTAAACCATAACCGCCGAGCAAAAACACAAGTAGTGAGGATATGTTGCACTGTTTTCTTAAGCAAACAAAAAGTTATAACTTTTTTATTCATGCATATCATGCCTAAAATGTTTGCAAAGAATGTTGGAGGTCAGATATCTGAAAGAATCAAGCTGAAAGTGCCAGATGGTGAAACATTTGACATTGAGGTGGCCAAGAAGCATAATGAGTTACTGCTTCAATCTGGATGGGCAGTATTTCCCAGTGCTTATGAACTGGAGCAAGGTGATTCTAGGTATCTGATAAACGGAAGTTCATACAGAAAACTACTGAGTTCAATAAGAAAAAAAACAATAGTGGCATGGAGAAGCATCTTCTCCTAGTGGCGTTGTTCTTACATCAAACACATACATGAATAATGTTCTTGCTCAGGGGCTACTATAAGTGATATGCATAGGTGGCTCAATAAGTGATTGTCCGCCACTTATTTTTTCATCTTCTTTGTCATCTGCTCGAGCGCCTTAAGCTTCTTGCTGGGGGAGTTTACATGCTGACTGAAGAGCAGATAGAGAAGAGATTTCCTGTAGCTTTCTGACCAGGTCTGTAAATAAAATAATAAAGAGATTATGAAAAATAATCCATTGATCAGTAGCAATAATCCATTGATCAGCAGGTTAAAAAAAAGGTGATACACTAACCTCTATGTCTTCCAGACTGAACTGTTTTCCATTGTACTTCTCCATAAAATACATGGCTAATAAGCCAGTATCACTTGAAGAGATTTTCTTCTCCAAAGGAACCACTGCAGATGACCAGTCCATAAAGCCAAATATTTTTCTACCATGGAAGTCTACTTCCTTCAAGAGTGGTTTACACAATTCAGTAGCAGCCATCGGTTCCTCATTTGAGCTGCAGATCAGGTAGTCTATCCTTTTACAGACACCATTAATGCAATAGACTAACCAGTTGCTACCTTTTTTGACAGGGAGGAATACCTGCAAATGGTATTTTTGCAGCAAGATAAAATACCACATGGGAATTTGAATTAATCTGCAAATGTCACAAAAAGTGATACAAAAGCACATGGGGATTCAAACTCTAAGGTTACGAGTCAGTAATTTTACCATTTTACAATACTGTGGAATGCTGGGCACCACCATTTGGGTCTTCACTGCATCCTTGAAGGCCTCGCTGCCAGTGTCGTCCAAGGTGGACTGCACTCATGGTAAAACAACTACATGAGTGCAAAGCAGAGCAAAATCATTATGCTACAGAGTAGAAAACTTACCATATCCATAGGACCAACAATTATCTTGTATCTATTAGGATTTTTGGCTTCGAAACAACCGATGATTTTAATTGTTTCTCTGAGCATCTCGATGGTGGCCGAGCCATCTCTCAAGAAGGTAACACCTTCCTTTATTGTCATCTTCAGTGAGGGAAATGAGATCAGATTGCTGCTGTCATTTTTTCCAATTTAGAAATGATATTAGTTACTATAGAAAGTACAGATTGACATGCTTACATAAAGAAACAAAATAAGTCTTCAAAGCATACCTTTCACTGTTAGGGTCAGCTTTTAAGAGAAGATTGCATAACTCCTGTGCAGCAGCTCCAGTGTCTGGGCGTTGTGACACAACTGGTGTTCCAACAGCCTTGTCAGTCCTTCTTCTTTTTCTTTTAGTGTGCGCTGCAGCGCCCTCTTCCTTCTCATTAGGCACCAATCTATTGCTCGAAGTGCCCTCTTCCTCAGCAGACTGCTTCTTAGCGCCCAAAGGGTCAGATTCTGTTGCACTTAAGCTTCCTGACACAGATGGGGAGGTTGTTGATCTTCCTGGTGGGGGTCTTGCTGAATACACATGTAGGGGTGAATCATCAAGGTTCAAGGTTGATGTGGAAGGATGGTCATTGGATTCGCGCTTGAGCTCATAAGCAAGCTGCTTACGGTAACATAAAATTTGCTCCTGCATTTAAAGGCACAAGTATATTTTGTAAAATGAAAACAAATCACACTGTTACTTAACAAGCATGTTACTAACCGTATCAATTTTATACATGTCACTGCGCCCATAGCGCTGAATGTATAAGAGGACATGAAACCCACAGTCATTTCTACAACAACAATGCAAAGCATGAGTAAACATGCAGCAAAGAACTCAATGTCTAAGTTATCTTTAAGGAAGGAAAAATTACATGTTTTTCTGTTTTTCCAACTTCAAGTCCCTCTCCTTAGGATAGCCAGTATGCAGGTTGAATTTGGTCATTAAATACAACTCCAGCTGTGATGCCTGCATAAATGCATTGATGCCATTACACGGCAGTAACAAGTAAATAAATAGTTAAAACTGTAATATATATATTATATAACTAGCAAGCTTTCATCTTTGCTATTTCCCTAAAAAGGAGTAAACATGAAGCTCAGGAATGAAGGAATAACATACCACTTTATAAGCAGGGACAAGATAAGTCTCTGAAGCAAAGGAGTCTAGGATTTGCACTTTGTGTTTATCAAAGTCCATTACAACCAATATCCAGTGCACTCTTTCTGCATTTACGGGCACAAATATCTAGGAAAAAAAAACTTGTCAAATTCAGGGTTTCAGGGACCTCCATTGACAGAATCAACTAAATCAAATAAAAATATAATAGAAAAGAGCAAAACCTGTTTAGCGTTGTTTACATTTTCTTCATTAAGCTCCTTGTCCAGGGATTTTGTACCGTTTTGATCCAGCAATTCTTTCTATAAAATTCATGAGATGGTGAATATGTATTATGTAAAAGTTACAAGTATGATAAGAGAAGTTGGAACTTACAGAAGCGTAATTAGTAAGAATGATCTTGTCCGGCCATTGTGAGCGCCAGATTTCACATTGCGCATCCATCACAAATGAGCTCATCCAGCCATCTGGCTTCAAGCTTTCTCTAAATGTAGTTTTGGTAACCATATGGTCACCTATCTGTACCATGATATGGCTACCATCGCTGTCATTGTCCACTTCTAAAACATTGGCTTTGTAAAATGGATCCCAAAGATCCAGCGGCCAAATTCTGAAAAGATGAAACATTGGGTTAGGAAAAATGGAATTGATTTGAAAACTATTGCAGCAATACCGCTTCATGTTTACCTCATTGTGAGTGCATCAAAAGCTTCCAGGGTGGATTCAATTGATTCCTGTTGTTCTTCTGGCAACATATGTTTCACATCATTAAGATGATCAGCCATATTCTTCATAATTATGTGAATATCCTCTTCATAGTCTGGGAAAGACCCATTTTGCCCCATTTTATCCTCTTCATCAGTGCCACATTCTTTCACCATTCCTTTAATTAGATCAAGAAGTGTTTTCAACGTTTTCTTGTTGTAACCAATGATAGATGGTTTTGTCTTTGGACAGTGAGATGGCACTACGGCCTCGAAGACAGCAATCTGTCACAGAGAAAAACTGTAAGTTCCATATTTACTCTACACAAAGGACAGAGAAAAACTGTAAGTTCCATATTTACTCTACACAAAGGAGGAGTTGAAGCTGCTTACCAGTAGAACAAGTGAACAACCAGAAAAATTCGTGTCCCTATGCTTGTTCACTATGCAATCTGACAAGTCATCGAATACCACCTTGCACCAATCAGTCTTGGCTACACATTCAAGGTCCCAAGCTAATGCAGCCTGCCTTTCATTCAGATGAAACCCACTTGCCGGAATCAACACCCGGTTCAGTAGGACCATCAAAAAGCACCTAACTTTGTCTTTTGAGTCAGGAACCTTCTTCATCAAATTGATCAAATTCTTGGCACCAATTAGCGAATTTTTAAAATTGGGCTTCGAAGGGACGTCCTTATTGAGGGTATCAGGATACTGCAAGAACAAATCAAGAACTTGTTTGTGTGCAGATTTTGGCAAAATCACTTCCTCTCCCTCAATTCCGCATGGAAGGCCTAATATTTCCTCAATCCTCTTAACTGTGACCACAATCCTTTGCTCATTGCTTATATGTGTCACAATTGTGCCATCTACCACTTCTGTTCTATTATATATAATTTCCACAATGTCACGCCTTTTCAAGCTATCCAGATCCAGCCCCATCATGTTATGAAACTTGAGGTCATCTTTCAAGATACGGGTTGCTTCATCACCCAAGAATCCTACTGCTTGGGCAACTGCCTTTAGAGAACATTTTACTTTTCTGTCTACTCCCATTGTGCTTTCTGATGAACACATAAACAGTTCATCAGAACAGTTATTAAGCAACAAGATACTAGACAAGGTATTTCATGCATGCATCAACTATTTCATGTCAAAATCTAATGGTCGAAGGTCGATTGACTGAAGGACAAAAGTGATGTGAAAACATTACAGCTGGTTGATGCCATAGTAAGTAACAGATGAAAGATGGTGTTAAAATTCAAGGAATTTGGACTAGCAAGTGTAGATGTTTGCGTAAAATAACTCAACAAGAATCATGTATTCTGTAATTTATAAGTGGTTTCAGATTCATGATGAAATGTACTTAAAGGGTACTTCTACTTCATTTTTATGGTTCCTTGGCATCATTCTTAATCGAAGTTACTTTTCCTTTTAACATTTTTATTAGTACATATATACATTAAGATGACATATATATTAAGATGACATGCATCAACTATTTCATGTCAAAATCTAATGGCTTTGGGCAAGGTAGGGTGTTGGTCGACTATTAGGAAGAAACTTACAGAGGGATCAGTTTCAACTTAGTACTTACTACACTGTACCCAAGATTCCAGGAAAAATACAAACAGGGTTACATACCCCAGGTAGTGTGCGCTTGTTGTGGTATGCAGTCACAGCCTTGTCAGCCTCCTCCCTTGATGGGCAGATCACAAAGCAGCAGCCTGCAAAGGTCCAATACAATTGAATCAAATCTCAATTAAGGAACAAAAAGGGTCCAACAAGAACTAAACAAAAGGAGCAGGAAACAAAAACCTAAAGTAAAAAATATTCCCTAAGCAGTGGCGTAGCTAGGATTGTAGGTTAGGATGGTCCACCATAAAATAATTTTTTAGAGCGCCTAAGTAGTATGTCATGTATACAAGCATCTTAAAAGGAACGAGTCTACTTTGCCTAATGGCATTTGCATGCATAATGTGGGCTCTGTACTTTTCTATCATATATATCCAAATTAAAAGGAAATGTTTCAAAAAGTTGCTATGCATTCCCATTGTTTTCTATAATTGGAGGACAAACATGGTCAGGAAGCTGGTGTCCAGTGTCCTTAACTCCTGCACGTTTTCAGTCAGCGCAATTATCCTTGAAGGATAGACCAGTCAGCACATTTTTTTGTTTTTGTTTTTTCTGACACTTCTTGAAACATGAGTGACTTATAGAACACAATGATACCTCTAAATTGTAATGCGCTCATTGCAGGAACAAGAATGTGGAGAAGGGGTGCGAATCTTGAAGGCGCCACAGCAAATTTTGTAGAAACAGAACAGTTGGTTGAGTATGAAGGTCTCACATCCTCATTTATACAGGTTGCTTTATGACATAATAAATGAAATTTCTTGGTGCTGGTTGCTGGATAATGTTCATAATACATGGATTTTTTAACCAATGCTATGTCATCATAATGCATGCAAAACGCCTATAACCATCTAAATGACCATAGCTATTTGAACTAATTAACAATGAAATATGATCACAAGCTTTCCTTAATCGTTACCCTAAGAACCTATTGGAAGACTCTGGACTACATAATCTAATTCTGCTAAACATAATGGGCAAGTAACAGCTCTAGGAGGGTGGGCTACTGTTACAGAACCCTTCTACTGTTCATGTGTCCTACAGTCTGTGTGTGCAGTACTGTGGGCCTTAATGGGCCAGCTGTTGGGCTTACCTGCTCCAGAACCATGACATGGGTATTATGGGTTTTACAAAGCAAAGCATTATTTACAACATGTTCACTAGTGGAACTTTGCAGTTTGTTTGGGAAGAATTTAGTTTACAGTTTTGCATTAATGCTATGGCATTCAACTCTTTGTTTGCTTGATTTCAGGCAAGACTAGTAAAATGATCATTGAAAGAAAAGGCAATATGTTTGGAATGCAAATACATTACATCTCCACTTTGTATATATTTCAACAAATTTACAAGAGAGTTGTGCCTTGTTTCAATTTACTATTCCAATGATTCACTACAATCTTTAAATTGAAGTTAACAGAAGTAAAACAGTAACACCTTCTATTTATGGCTTTTAATTTTTTAGGAGGGAAAGGAAAATAAAAAAGACCAGATAAGAAGGGAAGGCGGCAGGCACACACTGTACATCACTGATCCACGGATTTCTACTTGCATGCAGCAAAAAGGGGTAGTAACATTTGGCCCAAATTTCATATGCTACCAGCAAGCCACCAAAAGAAAGAGCCTAGAAAATATTTTGACTATATTTTGGAATTTTGATTGAGGCCTCATTTAAAGCTTTGAACAGGGCCTAAAAATCTGACGGCCCTAATCTAAACAAAGCTTAACGATAGCAATGGGAAATCGAGAAAGGGAAAGTAAACCCTAAACCCTAAAAATCTGACGGCCCTAATCTAAACAAAGCTTAACGATAGCAATGGGAAATCGAGAAAGGGAAAGTAAACCCTAAACCCTAAACAAAGCTTAACGATAGGGGTACTCACAAGAGAAGGCGGCGACCGGAGAGGTGGCCTTCGAGTAGGAGAGCTCGCCGGCGTCGGGGGAGAGGTGGCCTTCGAGTAGGAGAGCTCGGCGGCGTCGGGGGAGCGCACCGAGTTTAAAATCTAGGGTACCAATTCGCACTGGGCACCGATTCGCCACTCTCCACCACTAAAACAGTGCACCGATTCGCACTGGGCACCGATTCGCACTGGGCACCGAGTCGCACTGGGCCTGGCCCATGGGTGGCACATGGGCCAAAATCTTTCAGCCCATTCAGTGGCTGCCTTATCCAACTCCGGCGACCGCCCTGCCTCGCCGCCGAGGAGCGCCCGCCTCGCCTCCCGAAGCTGCCCAGGCCGCCGCCTGCGATCCTGCCCGGTGACGCTGGGCGCGACGGCGGGCCGCCGCCTCCAACCCCGGCGACCGCCCTGCCTCGCCGCCGAGGAGCCCCCGCCTCGCCTTCATGTCTCCTCGACCGCTGTGGCTCCGACTGACGATGCTCAAACCCTAGGCTCCGAAGCGGCGCTCTGCGAGGAAGACGAAAAGCACATATGGCCTTTAAACGGAGGTAGCAGAGATGCGAAAAGCACGAGGAGGAGAGGGTAGAGGTCAAACCCAAGCCGCCATGGCTCACCCTGCGAGAGGACATGGCTTACCTTGCGAGAGGATGGAGCGCACTGCGCGAGAGGTGGCGACGGGGAAAGAAAAAAAAACTACTACGCCGGTGTTGTTTTGTCCCCCCGTGTATCGACAGCGCAGCACCCAAGCCCACGAATGGTCCAGTTATGGAGGCTGCAGCCTTTGCAACCGCTAGTCGCATTCCTTGTAATAGAAATGAACATAGTAATACTCTATACATTTGAAAAGGGTACGATGGAGTGCCATGATGTTTAGAACATTTAACTGATGAAATTAAGGATAATAGGAAGCATCAGTATGCACTTTTATACGCAGTGCGTGTTGCACATGCATATTAACTAGTTTTATAAAAAAAACTATAGATTTTTAGATGAGATGGAATTTCTATGTTCGCGGAGGGGTCGTTCATTAAACACTACAAAGTACTACAAGTTCATTAGGCTTCAAACAACAACTCATAAGCCCTTCAATTCATCAAGTCCTTAAAAAGATTAAAAAAGGTTCACACACTGACAGTTCTCCATTGCCCTCCAACACTGCAGGTGCCTACAAAGATGACCCTCCAACACTGCAGGTGATACTCCAACACTACAGGTGCCTACAAAGATGAGACAGGACCAACAATGTTTCATCAACAGACATAGGACCAGCAATGTTTCACTAGAACCACAGGACCAGCAATGTTTCACCAGTTCACAGCATACCAGAATCCTTCAGCTCATACTCAATATAACCACGTGCATAACTTTCTTCTAAAGTCATGAATGACTGACGAATTTCTATATTTTGCCTCAAAAGAGTGAGAGCAGAATATAGCATGTGATTGTCATCTTTAAATAATCGCTGAGCTCTTGAAGTACAATCTTCCAAACTAAAGCCACTGCTTAAAAGCTTTGATGCGGCGTCTGGATGTCTCAGATACATAACCATATCAACACTCTCTGAACGTGCTCTTTTAGTGGAAGGTGCTTCCAGTTCTTCCGAAACAAGGGTAGCTCTTTTCCCAGAATTTAGTGGAGTCTCGGGGATCTGCTCATAGGCATGCATGATATTGCTGAACACAAAAAGCATAAGATCCTGATTGGGCATAGTTGTTAGTTTACCCTCCTGAAAAAAAAAGGTCAGTAGGGAAGGGCCCTAGGATTAAAATAAGTTTCGGACTATGATATGGATTTCACTGCTTACTTACATAGTAATCTATGACCATCTTCTCAAATTCCTGAATCCGTTGTTTTAGCATTGCCAGATCAATGCCTGGGAACATCGAATCTATAGCCGGAGTCTTCAATATACGTTCCAGCACCGCATCTTCTTGATACCATCTAGAGATTATTTGTTTTTGATGTATCCTCGCATATCCAAGAATCCTAAGGAGTTCGGCATCCTTAGAATCATCCATGTTCCTGGGATGGGGCTGCTGTCCAGAATCTGTCACCATTATAAGTGAGGTCATCAGTGTTTTAAAATTTCAGAAGCAAATCAACGTTGATATTGCCAATTCTTAGCACATGATACAACAATAAGTGGTGCTACCAGACTACTAGTGCACAACATCAAGTAGTAAGACTGTCACCATTATAAGTGAGGTCATCAGTGTTTTAAAATTTCAGAAGCAAATCAACGTTGATATTGCCAATTCTTAGCACATGATACAACCGGGTGAAGACCGAGACGTACCCAAGCGACACAGGATGGAAGAAGATCTGCAGGTTGAAGAGTGAGAACAGGGCGATTCCTCGTCCGGAGATGTGCGCGTATCGTCGGCCGGAGATCTGGGCGTCCCGTCGGCCGGAGACGAGCAAGAGGACTCGTTATCAATCTAAAAGGGAACAAACCAAGAATTGAAGCGAGCACACTCAGAAACTTAGCTGAAATGAGCACTGAAACTTAGCTGAAACGAGCATTGAAACTTAGTACTTAACTGAAATGAGCACTGAAACTTAGCTGAAACAAGCATTGAAACTTAGTACTTAACTGAAATGAACACTGAAACTTAACTGAAAGGAGCACTGAAAAGATAGCTATTCGATATTTTTATGTCTACAATTAACATTGTTTTGACTCACAACAAATTCAGAACTATGATGGAAAAAAGAACCATCCAACAAAAGTGATTTGGATCCACATATTTTATGGCTTATACAATGGTTTGTAAAATTGAGGATGCAGCAAATTCAGATTGAGGTAGCAAAATCAGCATTGTTATATGATTTTTTTGGAGGACAGGAGGTGTTGCCCATATGGAGTTTTATTGAAAGAACACAAGATGTCAGTGTCATGTATAGTTGTATTATAAACTGATCCTAGCCTTTCCTAATTTTTTTCTGTGATGTGCAGAATCTCTCTCAGATAGCTTCCATTAACTATGATCTTTCTGTCCTTATCAAGGTGAAAAGATTCTTGATTTTTTTTTTCATGTACCATTTTTTCATGCACTCACTCTGCCTCCATCTCCATCCGCAGGGCATCCTGATCAACGGGCTCAAGAATCAGATGGACTGCGTAAAACTACACCTACCACTTCCAAACCAAGGATCAGATCGGCTCCTTCTTCTACTTCCACCGTGCTCCACCGCGCCGCGGGGGGGTTCGGCGCGCTCAACGTCTACCAGCGCCCCGCCATCCCCGTGCCCTACCCGCCGCCGGCGGGCGACTTCACCCTCCTCGTCGGGGACTGGTTCGCCACCCCGTCCCCGCACGCCGACCTCAAGCAAACACTCGACACCACCGGCGTCAGCAACGGCGGCGGGACGTACACCCCGACCCAATGCAATGCAAATCTACCCGCCCAGCGGCAGCAGCAAATCTACTGTCCAGGAGCAGATCCGGCGAAGAAAACATACCTGTCCAGGAGCACGAACAGCGGCAGCAGCAAGCCGAAGCCGGGCACTGCGTCGCCGTTCAATGTGCATTTCCCTCCCCATTGAAATTAATCCGGTGGCCAGAGGGTAGGAGAGAGTATCGATTTGACCTGCATTGGAATCAGCAGCATGGCTGAGCAGAGGGCCTCGCCGGACTACGGGGAGAGGGGAGCGCAGAGCTACCTGCACGCTTTGCGTGTAGCAGACAGAGGAAAAGGAGAGGAAATGAGAGGCCTGGGAGGTCACGGGTGGTTGGGAAGGGGAGAGGGATTTAGGCCCCGTTCGGTAGAGCTTCGGCTTCTCATAAAACGGCTTCGGCTTCGGCTTCTTCGGTGGAGTGGCTTTTTTAGTGAAGCTGAAGCCGTTTTGCAAAACGTTCGGTAAAACGGCTTCGCAATGGCAATATATGTAATTTTAGATCACTTAATGCTTGAAGAGAGAGGAGAAGCCGGTGAAGCCACTTTTTTCGGCTTCTCCTCTCTAGTGTAAGCCGTTTTGCGGCTTCTCCACGGCTTTGGTGGTGAAGCCGTTTTGAAATTGACCCTTTGGTAGGGCTTCATCAAAAGCCGGTGGAGAAGCACTTTGAGAAGCCCTACCAAACGGGGCCTTACTCGCCCTGCCCCCTGCTCCCTAGACCCTGGGCCTATAGCCCGATCGGGCGGCGTCCGCAGCCTTTGCTTCCCCTAAAAAAAACTATAATTTTATTTTTATATATTTTATTATTTTTATGTAATCATAATTTAATGGGACCTCAAGACAATAGCAAGCGATTTGCAGTTGGCACTGATACAGCTGCATTGTCGACAAAACAATGGCTAGAAAAAATGAGGACTTTATTTATCAGCAAAGGGTCAGGTTTCTCATCACGCAGTGTTCTTACTGGAGATCCGTACATTGGCGTGGATGTCATAGGGCTTCCGTCTGAAGTGGCAAAAAGGATTACTTTTGAGGAACAAGTAACTGACATCAATATTAACAGGCTGCAAGAGGTGGTTGACAAAGGCCTTTGTTTGACCTACAGAGATGGTAAAGATACCTATGCCATCACTGTAGGATCGAAAGGGCATACCACACTCAAAGTTGGTCAAACAATCAGCAGGAGGATAGTTGATGGGGATGTGGTTTTTCTTAATAGACCACCCAGTACTCACAAGCATTCCCTCCAGGCCTTTTATGCATATGTACATGATGACCATACGGTCAAAATCAATCCTCTCATGTGTAGTCCCTTTTCAGCTGACTTTGATGGCGATTGTGTACATATATATTATCCACAGTCACTTGCTGCAAAAGCTGAAGCCTTGGAGCTTTTCAGTGTGGAAAAACAATTGATTAGTTCCCACAGTGGTCAGGTTAATCTCCAGCTAGGCAATGACAGTCTGGTAGCTATGAAAGCTATGTCTTCCAGAACCATGTTAAGCAAGGAATTAGCAAATCAGCTGGCAATGTTTGTACCATTTTCACTTCCGGCTCCTGCTGTAATCAAGTCGATTCCAGCTTGGACAATCACACAAATAGTGCAAGGTGCATTACCTGCTAAGTTGACTTGCCAAGGAAAAACACAAATAGTGAGGGACGGTAACATTTCGTGTGATATACAACTTGCGTGTGATATACAACTTGCTGTTGGGCAATACAACCATTTAAGGGGGACTACAAGGGTATGTCACATGATTTAAGACAATTTGAATCTTGTTTACATGGTTTATGGCAAACAAATTCAAAAGGTGTTGAATCACTAGAATTGGACAAAACCCTTTTTCTGATCAACCTTTTTATTCTAACAGTATCGCGTTTCTTATTCTCCATGATAACTTTCATATCTTGTTTTGAAGGGACCTCGAGACAATAGCAAGTGATTTGCAGTTGGCACTGAGCTGCATTTTCGACAAAACAATGGCTACATCAATTGCCCTAACATGGAATTAGTGCGACCTTATTTTGGAACTATGAATTTATTTCAAAATTTTAAATTTTTGGATCATGTAATTTATTATTATTTTGGACTTCAATGTACTTTCATTTCATATTTGTGATAAGTAGTTCAAATCGAATCAGGGGCAAGCACCTCTACTTATAGGTCCTCATGATCATTGTGGTGTTGCCATGTGGCAATTTTCACACCATTCCATATCAAATATCCTAACATCAATTGCCCTAACATGGAATTAGTGCAATGATTATTGTAACGACCTTATTTTGGAACTATGAATTTATTTCAAAATTTAAA
>NW_014576751.1:0-28486 GCF_000263155.2 Setaria italica
TAGCGTATCTGACTCTGAGTTGTCTGATCATACTTTTGTGCAGTCTCGAGTTCTTAAAGGTTGTCAAATTGGGGGCGATACTTCGAAATGTCCAGCGGAAGATGCTAGTGGTGGAGAGGTCCAAGCTCCAACGCCGAAAAAGAGATGGACCGTGATACATAAACGATAGGTCAGCAAGCATTTAGAGACGTTCAAAGCTCCACCGCCGGTAGTTACCTTTCTGGAGTATGAGTACTTATATAATTTCTTTGAGTAGTCTAATTGTCTCGTTTTGTGCTTGCAGGTTGTTGACAATGTGGATGAGGACATGGAGGAGGCCGCGGACGCGATGTACGAAGCTGCCGAGGCTACCTCTGATGATGTAGTCACGATAGCAAAAGACGCGGCTGCCACCGTGATAGCTCTGGAAACATCTGCTGAGGTTGTTGAACTTGAAGTTTTGAGTGGCGGGGCATGCGATCCGTCAGAAGCTGCTATAAGTGGAATTGTGAAAACACCTGAGGCAGTTTCTGACGCCACCTTGCCTGAAGTCCCTGCTAGCGGTGAGTACGCGAGTACTGGTAGTAGTCGCGCGTACGTTATCTCTAATTCCTTTTGAGATACCCATAATTAGTAGTCATCATGTTTGCCAACCAGTAATTCCTTATGTAGGAGGATGTTCTTTTATACTTTTCTCCTCCTCCTCCTCCTGATGCTGATGTTGCAAAAAATGCGAGATCTGTGTACTATGTGTGTTTGCTTGATGATTCCTCAGAAGAGGAGGAGGAGGATGAGGACTCTGAGCTACTTGGTGATTCAGATATAGCGTAATCTGACTCTGAGTTGTCTGATCATACTTTTGTGCAGTCTCGAGTTCTTAAAGGTTGTCAAATTGGGGGCGATACTTCGAAATGTCCAGCGGAAGATGCTAGTGGTGGAGGGGTCCAAGCTCCAACGTCGAAAAAGAGATGGACCGTGATACATAAACGATCGGTCAGCAAGCATTTAGAGACGTTCAAAGCTCCACCGCCGGTAGTTAC
Organism: Setaria italica; assembly: GCF_000263155.2. Lineage (NCBI taxonomy): Eukaryota > Viridiplantae > Streptophyta > Magnoliopsida > Poales > Poaceae > Setaria > Setaria italica. Next base: position 1,020 of record NW_014576751.1, read on the forward strand.
CTTTCTGGAGTATGAGTACTTATATAATTTCTTTGAGTAGTCTAATTGTCTTGTTTTGTGCTTGCAGGTTGTTGACATGTGGATGAGGACATTGAGGAGGCCGCGGACGCGATGTACGAAGCTGCCGAGGCTACCTCTGATGATGTAGTCACGATAGCAAAAGACGCGGCTGCCAGCATGATAGCTCTGGAAACATCTGCTGAGGTTGTTGAACTTGAAGTTTTGAGTGGCGAGGCAGGCGATCCGTCAGAAGCTGCTATAAGTGGAATTGTGAAAACACCTGAGGCAGTTTCTGACGCCACCTTGCCTGAAGTCCCTGCTAGCAGTGAGTACGCGAGTACTGGTAGTAGTCGCGCGTACGTTATCTCTAATTCCTTTTGAGATACCCATAATTAGTAGTCATCATGTTTGCTAACTAGTAATTCCTTATGTAGGAGGATGTTCTTTTATACTTTTCTCCTCCTCCTCCTCCTGATGCTGATGTTGCAAAAAACGCGAGATCTGTGTACTATGTGTGTTTGCTTGATGATTCCTCAGAAGAGGAGGAGGAGGATGAGGACTCTGAGCTACTTGGTGATTCACATATAGCGTAATCTGACTCTGAGTTGTCTGATCATACTTTTGTGCAGTCTTGAGTTCTTAAAGGTTGTCAAATTGGGGGCGATACTTCGAAATGTCCAGCGGAAGATGCTAGTGGTGGAGAGGTCCAAGCTCCAACGCCGAAAAAGAGATGGACCGTGATACATAAATGATCGGTCAGCAAGCATTTAGAGACGTTCAAAGCTCCACCGCCGGTAGTTACCTTTCTGGAGTATGAGTACTTATATAATTTCTTTGAGTAGTCTAATTGTCTTGTTTTGTGCTTGCAGGTTGTTGACAATGTGGATGAGGACATTGAGGAGGCCGCGGACGCGATGTACGAAGCTGCCGAGGCTACCTCTGATGATGTAGTCACGATAGCAAAAGACGCGGCTGCCAGCGTGATAGCTCTGGAAACATCTGCTGAGGTTGTTGAACTTGAAGTTTTGAGTGGCGGGGCAGGCGATCCATCAGAAGCTGCTATAAGTGGAATTGTGAAAACACCTCAGGCAGTTTCTGACGCCACCTTGCCTGAAGTCGCTGCTAGCAGTGAGTACGCGAGTACTGGTAGTAGTCGCGCGTAAGTTATCTCTAATTCCTTTTGTGTCGGGACTACTCCCCAGACCCACGAGTAGGCCTTGGACAGCCCACTAAGGGACGTACTCGGACGTGATCAGAACAATGATGGGCGTATCCTACTCGGATTAGTCTTGTATGTTTATGGAAAACTACTCGGACCGATATCGAGTAGAACTCTGTAATAGTACCCGACTAGGACTCAGACTTGTAACCCTACCCTCCCGTGTATATAAGGCCGGGCAGGGACCCCCCCTCAAACATCAATCATCAGGTCCAGAACATACATCAATACAAACCAACATACAGGACGTAGGGTATTACGCGATTTAGCGGCCCGAACCTGTCTAAATCGTGTTCCTCGTGTCACCATTGATTCCTTGATTCTCGACAACCCTTACCGCATAAAAGACCACCTAGGGTACCCCCTAGGCGGGTTGCCGGTCTAAAACACCGACAGCTGGCGCGCCAGGTAGGGGAACTCGTCGAGTTTCTCAGCGCGAACTCAATGGCGAAAGTCATCATCAGGCCCGTCTTCTTCATCGAAGCCAGCGCCACCTTCGTTTCCAGATCCTGGCTTTGCGTCGCCGAAGGCTCGGGATCATTCCGGCGCCAGATCGTCGACACTCAGGAGAAGAAACCTGAAGAGTTGACTAGAAAAAATCAAGATTTCAAAGTCAACAAGCTCAAGTTCGACTACGCGTCGGATTCGACTTCGCCTCGAACTACTCCAACGTCTCGCTCAAGGGTCGGGCTCCACCGACCCCAGCACTCAGGATCGGGCGAGGCGGAGCCTCCCTTGAGGTCGGGTGAGGTGGAGTTACCCTTCCACAGGGTCGAGCTCCGCCGACCCCAGGCCTCGGGGTCGGGCGAGGCGGAGCCTCCCTCGGGGTCGGGCGAGGTGGAGTTACCCTTCTACAGGGTCAGGCTCCGCCAACCCAAGGCCTCGGGGTTGGGCGAGGCGGAGTCTCGCTCAGGGGTTAGGCTCTCCCGACCCCAAGACTCGGGGTCGGGCGAGGCAGAACTACTCCTCCGAAAGGGTCCCGGCGCTCCCGACCCCAGGACTCGGGGTCGCGCGAGGCGGATTTCCACTCAGAGTCGGGCGAGGCGGAGCTACTCCCTCAAAGGGTCAGGATCAGCCGACCCCTGGACTCAGGGTCGGACTCGCTTCGGATTTAGCGGCCCCAGTCAGCATCCAAATTAGTCTCGACTTCAAGGCGGTTTCCGCACGGACTTCGCAATGCGACAAAAGTCTACCAAGATTTTCTTGCTCGAACCCGAGTTGAACTCGGGCATAATGAGGATGTTGACTCCGACTCATCCTACTCACCAGGAATACCATTATCTGGCCTAGCTCAAGGGTTGGTAATAACTTCGACACCACAAGGCAGATTCGTCCACTGGCCGGGATTGCGACCATCTTTCCTCGACCGCGACTACGACTCGCGCCTCGTCGCCCATATAGACAACCTGCCATATCAAGAGGGCGTTCCACTCACGTCCAACCACGAAGTAAGCTATACAGAGATTGCTACGTCAAGTTTCAGAAGTTATTACCCGGACAGGGAGATACTGGTTATCACTCAGACTAACAACCCGGGTACTAGCTAGAATAGAACCCCCAGGCGACTAGCACAAGTTGACAACATCTCGGACGATGAGTCTACAGCCGACAATGAAACTCCTGAACAGCGCAACCAATGAAGGGCGCGCAATGCTACTCGAGCTGAGCATCAACAGTCGATGGCTACAAATATCCCTATTACAAATCTTGAACGGGCTTTCAACGCAGTTCAGGCTCAGGAGCATAATACTCCACTCGCGGCTATCGCTTCAATCAACATTTTGACTACTCTGATGCCTCAAGATAAGGATAACCCAGCCACAGCTCAACTCGTGTAGTGGGGCAACGGACTAATCACACAACTCGCGGAGCAAGCTTACAAGCTACTCGACAAAGAATCACCAATCCCGTCCATTCCTCGCGTTACAGACGGAAGCAGGGGGGCCGCAGATAAAAATATCGCCCCACGAAACAATGATGCAGTCGACCAACCCCGGCAACACAGCCAAGGTCCAAGCAAGTATAAAGCTCCTACTCAACAGAAGGATGTGGGTGAACCAGCTGCACCAACTCGGTTAAAAGTGTTCGCCCTACTCGGAAGAACCGCGAGTTATCCAACATCAGCGATCTACGAGAAATCCTCAACAGTCGGCGCGAACGGGAAGTCGACAGCTACAACCACTTTCCTGCTTTCACAAACTGGGTAATGAAAACAAAATTACCCGAAAAGTTCCAACCGACGGGCATTACCAAGTACGATGGCAAGCAAGATCTAGTTCAGTGGCTACGCTGTTACTCGCTAGCCGTCCAAGCAGCCGGGGGTAACAACGACACCAAAGTCATTCATTTCCCCATATGCATGGAATCCGCACCATTGACCTGGCTCGAGTCACTCAAACCCAAGTCCATCGACTCTTGGGCAGACTTGACAAAGGCTTTTACCAACAATTTCGCCGGCTCCATGGCTAGACCAGGCAACAAGATCGACTTACAACAAATTAAGTAGAAGGAGGGCGAGACCCTGCGCGACTATCTGCGACGGTTCTTTGAAAAGAAGGCTACCATAGTCGACATCTCCGAAGTAGACGTGATCGAGTGTTTCCAAAACGGACTCTATGATCAACGAACATACCAAGACCTCGGTCGCCGATGGCCAGCCGATGTCAAAGAACTCAAAATCATGGTGCAACAGTGGGCCGATGAAGAAGACAAAGAACGTGAACGGTTCGGTTCCCACCATAACCGCGGACGTGACAACACCCACAACAATGACACAGATAAAGCTCATCACAACGATGCTCGAAATTCCTATCCAGGTAACCATAATCGCAAAAGGAAGCCCGACAACACTGTTGCCGCCATGACCAGCTCCGGGAAAAAGGGACAGCACAGAAACGACGACGGACCAACCTTCACGGAGCTACTCAAAAAGCAGTGCCCATAGCACTCGACTAGCAAGCACTCTACATTGGACTGTTACAGCATGCGCCGAGTCATGCAAGACTTGCCAGCGCCACCAACTCCTGAAGAGTACGCCAAAAATAGAGACAAGGGTAAAAACAAAGCCCTCAACGACGAAGATGAAGATGGCGATTTCCAACCAGCCTCAAAAACCGTCAACATCATTTTTGGTGGCATCCCTAGCACAACATCCAAGCGAGCCAACAAACTCGTACTCAAGGAGATCATGGCCATCGAGCCGACGGACCCCACACCGCTAAAGTGGTTGGAAGTTCCAATTTCTTTCAGCAGAAAGGATCAATGGACAAAATTTTCAAAACCCGGTCGTTTTCCACTAGTCTTGGATCCAGTCGTGGCAGGTTCCAAGTTAACCAAGGTACTCATCGACGGCGGGAGCGGCCTCAACGTTATCTTCGCCAAAACATTAAGGAAAATGTGCCTCAACGTCACTAACATGCTTACTCCAATGGATTCACCTTTCTACGGCATTGTACCCGGAAACGCGGCCATACCACTAGGACAAGTTGTCCTTCCAATCACCTTCGGAACTCAGGAACATTATCGCAGCGAGTACATCAGATTCGAGGTCGCCGACTTCGAGACTTCTTATCACGCTATACTCGGACGGCCAGCACTTGCCAAGTTTATGGCCATACCACACTATGTCTACCTGGTACTCAAGATGCTAGGTCCTAAAGGAGAACTCACGCTCTGAGGAGATCTCCGGAGATCCTACGAGTGCGACACCGAAGCCGTGGAAATTGCTGCGACTACTCAATCTCCTAGTCCTATGCAGCAAGTCTTCACAGCTTCAAAGAAACTCCATCCAACCGAACTCGAGATCCCGGAAAACAAGTCGGGCTCCACAAAGGTGAAACCCACCAGCGAGCAAGACTTCAAATTGATTGACCTCCAGACCAGTGATCCTTCCAAGACAGCCCTAATCGGAACAGGGCTGGATCCTAAATAGGAATTCACGCTCGTCAGTTTCCTTTGGGCTAACCACAATATCTTCGCTTGGAAGCCGACTGACATGCCAGGTGTACCCAAGGAACTGATCGAGCATTCCCTCAACGTCGATCCCAAAGCTACTCCAAAACGGCAATGACTACGCCGGTTCGCTCAGGACAGACGCGACGCCATCAAAAAAGAGTTAGCCAAGCTACTCGCGGCGGGATTCATCAAAGAAGTCTTCCATCCTGACTGGCTCGCCAATCCTATGCTCGTTCGTAAGAAAAACAACAAATGGAGAATGTGTGTCGACTACACCGACCTCAACAAACACTGCCCAAAAGATCCTTTTGGGCTACCCCGGATTGATCAAGTGGTTGACTCCACCGCCGGGTGCGCTTTATTATGCTTCCTTGATTGCTATTCCGGCTATCATCAGATAAGCCTCCAAGAGGGAGATCAAGCCAAAACAGCATTCATCACGCCCTTTGGAGCTTTCTGCTACAAAACAATGTCCTTCGGACTCAAGAACGCAGGAGCAACTTACCAACGGGCCATTCGGATGTGCTTTGAAAAACAACTTCATCGCAATGTCGAAGCTTATGTTGACTTGCTCCTATACATCTCCGCTGCTACTCATGTCGTTAGCACGGCAATAGTAGTCGAACGGTCTGAACCGGGCCACGCTTACAAGGTCCAACGACCTGTCTACTTCGCCAGTGAAGTACTCTCAGACTCCAAAACTCGGTATTCACCGATACAAAAGCTATTATATGCTATTCTGCTCACCTCCCGGAAGCTGCGCCATTACTTCCAAGAGCACAACATCACAATCATCTCCAACTTCCCGCTTGGCGAAATTCTCCATAACAGAGATGCCATGGGTAGAATCTCCAAATGGCCAGTCGAACTCGGAGCTCTTACTTTGAGCTTCAAGCCAAGGACTGCCATCAAGTCTCAGGCTTTGGTCGACTTCATAGCCGAGTGGACCGAAAATCAAGTTCCAACTCAAGTCGAACGACCAGAGCATTGGGTAATGTACTTCGACGGATCCCTCAAACTTGAAGGGGCCGGCGCAGGGGTCTTACTCATCTCCCCCAAGGGAGACCAACTCAAGTACGTGTTGCAGATATTTTGGGAAGCATCCAATAACGAAGCTGAGTACGAAGCACTACTACACGGCCTTTGCCTTGCGATCTCCCTCGGCATCAAACGACTACTGGTGTACGGCGACTCCCTAGTCGTCATAAACCAAGTCAATGACGAGTGGGACCAAAACAAGGACAACATGGATGCTTATTGCAAAGAAGTCCGTAAACTGGAAAACAAATTCTCCGGCTTGGAGTTCCATCACATCGTCCGCGACAACAACGTTGCCGCCAACGTCTTATCCAAAATGGGCTCAACTCGCGCAGAAGTTCCAGCAGGAATTTTCGTACACGAATTACGCAAGCCATCCATACCTGAATAGAGCACACCGCCAGTAGTCCCGAGTACTGACGTCTCTCGAGAGATCATGATGATAGAAGTTGATTGGAGGACACCCTTCATCGACTACATCAAAGATTACCAGCTACCATCCGACAAGAATAAAGCTGAGCAAATCTCCCGACGAGTAAAGAATTATGTTCTAGTCGGAGACAAGCTCTACAGGAAAGGTGCATCATCTGGGGTACTCATGAAGTGCGTCACCAGAGAACATGGCCAAGAAATCCTAGAAGAGATTCATAGAGGAATCTGTGGCAACCACGCCTCTTCGAGGACGCTAGTCGGGAAGGCTTTCAGAGCAGGGTTCTACTGGCCAATGGCTCTGGCCAACGCCAAGCAACTAGTCCAGAAATGCAAAGGTTGTCAATTCTTCACAAAACAACAACATGTGCCGACTTACAAGCTAGTCACAATACCTCCAACATGGCCATTTGCCTGCTGGGGGCTCGACATGATTGGCCCGTTACCAACTGCGCCAGGAGGATTCAATAGAGTACTCGTGGCAATCGATAAGTTCACCAAGTGGATCGAGGTCAAACCAATCACTTGCCCAAAGGAAGACCGAGTTCTCGACTTCTTGGATGAAATCGTACATCGCTATGGTTTTCCCAACAGGATTATCATAGATCTCGGGTCCAACTTCAACAATCATGACTTCTAGGAATATTGCGAGAACAGCGGCATCAACGTCTGCTATGTCTCGGTTGCTCATCCGTGAGCCAACGGTCAAGTCGAGCGTGTTAATGGCATGATACTCGATGCTCTGAAGAAACGACTACATGACGTCGGCAACACCAGAGGCGGCCGATGGCTCAAAGAGTTACCCAATGCCTTGTGGGGCCTACGTACCCAACTGTGCAAGACTACGGGACTATCACCCTATTGTCTGGTATATGGCTCAGAAGCCATACTACCCGCCGACATCATGTGGCAATCTCCATCTGTTGAACAATACGACGAAAAGCTTGCAATAGAAACGCGGCGAACGGATATCGACAGTTTGAAAGAAACAAGATGCGCAGCACTAGTGCAATCTGCCAGATACCTTGACGGTTTAAGGCGTCACCACGACCGCAACATCAAGGAAAGATCTTTTAACTTGGGCGATATGGTCCTTAAGCGTATTCAAGACACGTCAGGATTACATAAACTCAATTCACCGTGGGAAGGTCCTTACATCGTATCAAAGTGTTGACGCCGGATTTCGTCATCAGTAGAATCGGCGCCAAAGAAGAAAGAAATCGAAGGAGTACAGATGGGAATCGGTCAAAAGGTGCTGCAGTGCGGAATCGGTCAAGTGGTTTTTTACTTCGCTTCAGAGTGAATACGCCAAGTTCCCAATCGGCAATCCTTTGATAAGAAATCGGCCGATCGGGAAGGTGGACTAAGGTGGGCCTGTATGGGCTTGGAAAGATGGAGGGATAAGGTGGAGTTCAGCCCACGAAGCGTGGGGTAGTTTGGTTTAGCACGGATTGTGCTTGTAGATATTTGTTTTCTGTTTGAATTAGAGATAGAGTTCTAGTCGGTTAAAAACATTATTTGTACGGGGCTATAAATAGCTACCTTTGTAAATCTGTAAACAACAACAATCAATCAATACAACAAGTTACTTTATTCTTCATACTTACTTTCGAGCAGGCGACTTCGCCATCATTTTTTCCTTCTCACGAGTTCGTGCGGGTTGGCAGGGCTGCATCATCTTGATCTCCGGCCGATTCTGTAAGTTCCGTTTATCGAGTAATATCTAAGCTTTAACTTCCGGCGCATCGCTGTTGTTTCGTTTAGATTTATTCATCAGTTATCGATATCTACTAGATTCATAGGTTTTTTCCTGTTTCTCTAGTTTTTATCACCAGTTATCCTGCTAGGAATCGGTAGCATTGGCTTTCATCACTTTCTGTTGCCAGATCCATCTGTTGCCGATTAGATCTTTTCCTAGTGCTGTTACTACGTACCTTGTACCGATTACTTTAATATTTTTCTATCTACAAGGCTACAGGGATCGTGCTGTCTTAAAGCCGATTTCTTTACCACAGTAAATCGGCCGATCTGCTGATAACCTCTCTCGATCGGAAACTTAGCCAATCGTAGTTACTGAATTTGACACGTGTTCTTCCTTGCCAATCAACAGGTCAGATTGGCTGGCACGCCGCGCGAACCGCACCAGGGCATTCACCCGAACAGGAGCTAAGCAGATTCTCCCGGGTCGTGTGTCGGCCGCTGGGATTCGGTTGACCGATTTCTAACGCCAACACACTTTTGGCACGCTCGGTGGGACCATTACAACCGCTGTCATGTCGAAAGCTGCTGAAGTCTCCGAAGATAACGTCATCGAAGTAACGGAAGCAGATCTAAAGGACGACCGAAAAGAAGATCTAAATCAGTATTTGGAGCAAGTCCGAAAAACTTGCTTGAAATCCTTCAGTCGTTCCAGAAGCGGGGAAACTGTTAAAAAGTCTCCTTTCCCTACTCCCCGCCAGATTACGATTTCAGAAGATTCGGACAAAATGTCCGATATGATTCAGCAATCTCTTCATCACGCCTTCATCAACCAATCCCCGGTACTTTCAAACATGGTACACAATGCTGTTGTCAACTCCTTCGCCGGAGGTATACCACAGGGGTATAGGGGGCCTACGTATTTTCAGCCGATTCCACCAAATCAGGCTTATCAGGCTTCACAGCCGATCCAATCCTCTGTCGGAGGATCTGGTGCTTCTACATCATCAACTCCTTTGGGATACGGCTCCATCCAGCCGTCCACTACACCACTCCCTCCAGTCATCCCTTTACCCTGGGGGGCACCCTTAAACACGACCGGTTTGAATCAATCGGTCAGCCAAGGAAATCCTCCGTTCCAGATACCCTCCCAAACGGCCACTCGGCCGATCATACCACCATACCAGCCTATAGCTCCGGAGGTCAACAAGACGTCAGAGCTCATGCTATATGATGAAACGAGTGGTGCCTACAAGCAGCCGTCCTTTACTACACCACCGGCTTATACTCAGATACCACCTTTTCATCAACCGCCTTTCATCCAGCCTCCGATTTATCAGCATGTGCCGATCCCGCCGCCAGCTATTCCCCAGCAACAACCAGATTGGGCGGCGCAAATCGCGGAAGTAATGCAAGAACAATTCGGTCTGAAGCCGAAGGTGCAAACGTATACCTACAGGACACCATACCCATCTACGTACGACTTGTTGCCGTTTCCCCATCGGTACAAAGTTCCGGATTTCACTAAATTTTCCGGAATGGATGATACTTCTACCGTGGAGCATGTGAATAGATTCATCATCCAATGCGGAGAAGCAGCTACGCAAGATGCCTTGCGGGTACGGTTGTTCTCGTCATCTTTGTCTGGATCGGCTTTCCAATGGTTCACCACTTTGCCACCAAACTCGATTATCACGTGGGCCGATCTAGAGAGGCAGTTTCACAAGTACTTCTATGCTGGAGTCCACGAAATGAAGCTGTCTGATTTGACTAGCCTCCGGCAACGAAGTGATGAGCCGATACCCTCGTACATACAGAGGTTTCGGGAAATCAGGAACAAGTGCTACTCCTTGGCTCTAACTGATGCGCAGTTGGCTGATATAGCTTTCCAAGGCCTGCTGCCACACATTAAGGAGAAATATGCATCACAAGAGTTCGAGAGCCTGAGCCAGATTGTCCACCGATTGTCCGGACAGGAGGTGCGTCCATTTGACCCAAGAAGGAATTTCCAGAAGAAAGTGGCGTTTCTGGAAGAATTAGAGGATGAGGAAGACGCCGACATCGGACTTGCAGAGTGGATTAAAGGAAAGAAACCGATATCATGCCCATTCGGTAAAAAGGAGCCGGAAGCATTTGGTTTCGACACAACTAAGGCTAACAAAATCTTCGATCTTCTACTCCAGGAAGGGCAGATTAAACTCTCACCTTACCACACGATACCCTCTGCCGAGCAGTTGAAGAAAATGAAGTATTGCAAGTGGCACAATGCCACGTCACATGATACCAACGAGTGTAAAATCTTCAGGCAACAAATACAGTCGGCCATTGAGCAGGGCAGACTCAAGTTTGAAGTGCCAGCAAAACCGGCCAAACCAATGAAGATTGATCAGCATCCGTTTCCTACCAACATGGTGGATACAGGTAAGAATTCCCTCCAGACAAAAGTGCTGACATCCGAATCGGCAAAAAGGAGTGGCGCTGTCGATCCCAGGAATCAAGTCACGTCTGAAGATATCAAGGGGAAGCGACGGATGGAGGCCGACGATGGTGAGCCAGAAGGACCACGCATTACTTCCCAGTTCCTGCTCCAAAAATACCAACGCCAACATGAACGATCGAGGTCCCGTGAGGAAGCAATGCGTCGGCACGAGGAACACTGGAGATGCCCATTCTTCATCCATTGTTGGGAAAATAACCTCAGACTTCCATCAGCCGATGCTTGCCCAGAGTGCAGCGGTCCCTATCGAGGCAATCGGCCGTTCACCAGGTCTCGTTCCAGGGATGGAAGGCCAGAACCGATCAGCAGGAATCGGCGCAACCCAGATGATCAGCGCCCTCCCTTGCGTGATCGGCTGGGGGGCAGAAGTGACCGATATGATCGGTCAGAAGGTGGAAGCTATAATAGGCAAGGGGGCAGGACCGATCGATACGATCAATCAAATAGCAAAGCCAGCGTTCACAGCCGGCTCGAAGACATGGCCGATGCTCGGGTAACGGACGAGAACCCGTTAGGACGCGAACCGGAACGGGAACGTGCCGGGAAAGAAGGGAGGCCAATAAACCCCAGATGGTGCCCCGACGGTTTAACCAAATCACAAAAACGGAGAGTCCAACGCCTCCGCCAATGGGAACAACAAGAAGAAGAGAGCGTGATGGACAAGAAGGAAGGGAGGCCTCAGGTGTGGCGCCCCAAAAGAAACGACAAGGGCAACGATGAATCGGCGGGTGATGAATCGGCAGCCGAGATCGGTATGGTTTTCATATTGCCGATGGAGTTTATGACCCCTGCCGATCAACAGAACGTGTCGGCGATAGAGGAACAAACAGCACGGTTGGCTTTAGAACCAATGATGGCCACGTTCGAAAAGCCCGAAGACGACGAACGACAACATATGAAGGCGTTGTTCCTTAAAGGGCATGTTGACGGTCGCCCCTTCACTAAATTGATGGTCGACGGGGGAGCTGCCGTCAACACCATGCCATACGCCGTACTCCGAAAGCTGGGAAAGAGCGACGACGACCTAACCAGGACGGACATGATGCTCAAGGACTTCGAGGGCAAGGTGTCAAACGCTCGCGGTGCCCTCTGCGTCGACCTCACCATCGGCAGTAAGACCCTTCCTACCACATTTTTCGTCATTAATGGCAAAGGGTCCTATAATATGCTTCTTGGCCGAGACTGGATACACGCAAACTGCTGCATCCCGTTTGGTGGAGATCTACATCGACGACGTTGTGGTCAAGTCCAAAAGCCACGAGGAACACCTAGCCGATTTGCGAAGGGTCCTAGAGTGTACCAAAAAACATGGTCTTAAGATGAATCCCAACAAATGCGCTTTCGGCGTCTCCGCCGGACAATTCTTAGGATTCATGGTGCACGAACGAGGCATTGAAGTCAATCAGAAGACCATAGCGGCTATCATCAAAGTCATCGCCCCACAGAACAAAACTGAGTTACAATCTCTAATCGGCAAAGTAAACTTCATCAGAAGATTTATATCTAATCTATCTGGACGGATCCAGGCGTTCACACCACTTCTGAAGTTGAAGCCAGACCAAGAATTTATTTGGGGAGAAGAACAGCGCAAGGCGTTAGAAGACATCAAGCGATATTTGGTCTCGCCCCCAGTCCTGGTTCCCCCTCAAACGGGTAAGCCGTTTAAACTATATTTATCAGCCGATGAAAAAGCTATTGGGTCGGCTCTAGTTCAAGAGTTTGAAGGCAAAGAACGGGTGATTTATTACGTTAGTAGAAGACTCCTGGATGCCGAAACAAGATATCCTCCAGTAGAGCGTTTGTGTTTGTGTCTTTACTTCTCGTGCACCAAACTCAGACACTATCTACTGTCGGCAGAGTGTATAGTCGTATGCAAAGATGATGTAGTGAAATACATGCTGTCACTGCCGATATTGAAAGGGCGAATCGGTAAATGGATTTTAGCTTTATCAGAATTTGACCTACGGTATGAATCGGCAAAAGCCGTCAAAGGTCAAGTCATGGCCGATTTCGTCGCACAGCACTGTGGGCCGGAGATCGCCTTCGTGGAACTAGCGCCTTGGCAGTTATTTTTTGATGGGTCATCATGCGGAGTCGGATCGGGAATCAGCATCGTTCTCATATCGCCTCGGGGGGCAAGATATGATTTTTCTCTGCCGATAGAGACCGCCGCCACAAACAATCAAGCGGAATACAGAGCTGTATTAAAAGGCTTACGATTATTGAGAGAAGTCAAGGCCGATTCTGTCGAGGTCTTCGGAGATTCGATGCTAATTGTGGATCAACTAACCGGAAGAGCTGAGTGCAAAGATGACATATTGCGAATCCATCACGAAGATTGCTTACAGCTTTTGAAAGAATTCAGATCGGCAGTAATCGAGCACGTTCCAAGAGACCACAACGAGGAAGCAAACAAACTCGCTCAACACGCATCTGGGTATCGGCCGATTCCGGGCGCCATGGCCTTAGAACTTGCAGCTGACGATTGGCGTAAGGAAATTGCCGATTACCTAAAGGATCCGTCCAAAAAGGTGGAGCGACGAGTGCGCTTTCATGCTACCAAGTACGTGTTGCTCGAAGATGATCTGTTCTACCGAACGATCGATGGTGTTCTTCTTAAATGCCTTGGGACAGAAGAAGCCAAGACTCTAATGGGAGAAATCCATGAAGGGGTATGCGGAGCTCACCAATCAGCACATAAGATGAAGTGGATGATCAGAAACAACGGGTACTATTGGCCCACGATCCTCGAAGATTGTTTCAAATACTATAAGGGTTGTCAGGAATGTCAAAAGTTTGGAAATGTCCAGCATGCACCCGCATCAGCCATGAATCCCATCATCAAACCATGGCCGTTCAGAGGGTGGGGAATAGACCTTATCGGCCAAATTTATCCACCATCGAGCAAGGGGCACAAGTTTATTCTGGTCGCCACCGATTATTTCACCAAATGGGTGGAAGCAATCCCACTAAGGACCGTGACGTCGGCTATCATGGCCGATTTCGTAAGGGATCATATCGTTTACCGATTCGGTATCCCTCAGACTATAACAACCGATCAAGGAACAATGTTCACATCGGGAGAATTTGAGGAATTCACGACCGATATGGGCATTAAGTTGCTAAATTCTTCTCCGTATTACGCTCAAGCCAATGGTCAAGCAGAATCCTCCAACAAAGGAATAATCAAGTTGATCAAAAGGAAGATTGAAGAATGCCCGAAGAAGTGGCACCTATGTTTGACCGAAGCCCTGTGGGCATACAGAATGGCCTGTCATGGGGCGACCAAGTTATCCCCCTATCAGTTGGTATACGGTCACGATGCGGTACTTCCATGGGAGTCAAGGGCAGGATCAAGGCGCATTTTACTTCAGGACCAGTTATCGGCCGATGACTACTCGGCTCTGATGAAGGAAGAACTTGATGACTTGGCCGGCCAACGACTGAGAGCTCTAATAAGCATCGAAGAGAATAAAAAGAGAGTAGCCAGGTGGTACGATAAAAAGGTCAAAGTCAAACAGTTCTCCCCTGGAGATTTGGTATGGAAGTTGGTACTACCGATCGGGTCGAAAGATCCTAAATTCGGCAAATGGTCTCCTACCTGGGAAGGGCCGTATAAAATCGGCAAATGCGCTCCGGGGAATGCGTATATTTTGGAAACAACAGAGGGGGAAGAATTCACTAGGGCTCTGAATGGGAGGTACTTAAAAAGATACTACCCGAGTATATGGGTCGGGGCCTAAAGGGATAAACACAGTCAAAAATGACCGACACGACTCGGTTTTAAGACGCATATGAAATCGACCGGAACGGCCGATTACATTCATAATGGCCGATTACATTTATTCGGGCCGATTACATTCGTTCGGTACGGGCGACCGATTACATGGCCGACAAAACACTAAGTCGCCCTTAGAATAAAAACACAGCAACTAATTATTCTTTTTCTTACGCTCCCTCTCAGTCCGACCTAACTCTATCATGAGTCGAATGTATTCTTCTTCTATGGCCTTCAGTGAACTCTCCGCTTCGACTTGACGGGGGAGATCTACGGGAAGGCGCGAGGCCTCCGCCGCCGCCAGAATGACGGGCCGAGGAAGCATGCGGACCCCATCAGTGGAGGGCCGCAGGTTCCGAAGAAGCGGACGAGCCCTATCGGCAGGAAGCCGCGAGTTGCCGTTCCTTTCCAGGAAATCCAGGATCGTGCAGGTCGACGAAGTGATGTCACCACCAGGAACGTTGCGGCAATGACCCCTCATGGCTCGAGACATATGGCGGTGTTCGTTCACCACGGCGTCCAGGACCACTCGAGCATCTGCGGTGATATGGTCTTGGAGCTCCGCCTGATGAGCTAGAATCAGAACTTTGTCCTCCGGGGTCAGAGGGTCCTCAGAATGTAGGCACTCGATAGCGCGCACAAGTTCTGGACTAAGGCGTTGAGGCTGAAACAGAGAGGGAATAAGTTGGCGCATTCACTTCCTAAGATCTGAAAGGAGAAGGCGAAGCGTCACCTGGTTGACGGAAGATGACGACGACGAGGCCATAACAAAGTGGTTGCGCCGATAAGAGGAAGAGGGAAATGAGATGGGAGCCAAATCGATGTTATCAGGAGGAAATGCCGGGGTCGATATTTATGGGGGAATACAGTAAAATCTGATGAGGCCACGTCCCATCGGTAATAAGGAAGGCAGTAAATAGAAGGCATCACAAAAGGTCAGTCAAAGACGGCAGTAAATGTTCGTACAAAACGGTCAGTGTTTTACAGATTACCCAAAAGGGTATCGATAGCCGTGATGGCCCGACGCCGGATCTGATCGGCGGAGTCAAGAACCCGTTGGTCTTCTTCTGCTGATCCAGGGACTTCCGATGCGGTGCGGTGGAGTCTCAGAGCCTCCTGAGCAAGACGCTGCCTCTCCCGTGTCAAATCGGCAATAGCCGAAGGTAATTCTTGAAGTCTGCTCTCTTCGGCGCTGATGGCCTTGGTCACTTGTTCCATCTCTTTGGCAAGGTCCGCCCTCCGTCGTTTGAGGCGATCTATTTCACTAATGATCGCCGGCCGTGAATCTTCCAAGACATGGATCCGCCGATTCGCTTCTTGAGCCTGGTACTTGAAAGCATTTTCATCTTCACGGATCTTGGCCAGTTTCGCGCGGTCGGCCATATGACGAAGGGCTCTAAAAACGGGAATCCTCATGGACTCAATAAAAGCCGCCGGCGCCAACGCCTCTTCCGCTTCCTCTGGTACTCGTCCGCTAACGTCACTAAAAAGATGCCGAATCGGCGAAGCATCTTCTACCAATCGGCCGATATCCCCTTGAAGGAGGGATCGGATATTGGTAAGCTTAGCCCGGACGTCGTCAGGGACGGAGCTTAAGGCAACTTGGCGAGAAGAAGTCTCCTCATCATCAGAGAGAGAGACCGCGAAAGAGAAGAGACTGTTGTTGGGAGAGTCCTGTTCCTGAAAAGAATAAAGAAAAAAAAGGGTAAATCGGCAGGGGGGCAGAGTAAATCGGCTGGTGAGGCTGGTTCAAGAACTTACCATCTTAAAACGGATTTCCTCGTGCTGCGCTTGTAGAGCCGTTGTATCTTGTTCAGTGACCTGAGTCATGGGTTCATCCGATGAAGAAGACTCTACGACAATCGGCACGGTGCTCGGACCGGCTCCCTGGGAAGGAATCGGTTGTCGAGGAACGCTTGGTGTGCCGATGGTCTGCGTCGAGGGATCGGTTAAATATGTTATGCAAATACCCGAAGGGAGTCCATAAGACAAGTACCGTACCTCAATGGATGAAGGCAGGGGCGTGTTGGCATCCGGGCGAGTTGTCACTGACTGTGATATTTCCATAGAAGAACCCTAAGAAGCACAAAGTCAACAAGAGTTAATACCGAGTTGACAAATCGGAAGTGATAAAGCTTGAACTCACTTGTAAAGCTTCCAGCAATAGTGAGGCGGCAGCCGCTCCGGCTTGTGTAATGGCTTGAGTATCAGCACTTTGTGTGGCCGGGGGCGGTGCAGTCAAGACTTCTGCCGATGCGGGTACAGGAGGATCCACCGATTCCGTACGAGCCCGAACTCGGCGACTGGTTTTCTTGACGACCTTCTTCTGAACTTTCTTCGATCGGCCAGCAATCATATCGACTGATGGAGCGTCATAGCCGAGGAGAGGGTAAGTGGTGTACGGATAACTCTCTATTAGCCTACCACTGCGGCTGCGCGTGGGAGGAGCTTGATTCCCAGCCTAAAGGAGAAATGAAATCGTTAGTGCCGAATTAAGGTGAAAAGAATACAGTCAGTAATCAGAAATACCTCGGCATTAGGATCAATGTTGGATGGATCTAGAAGGTTGCAGTACGCCGATGCTGAATTGCAGAATAAGAACTGCTTCCATTCGGCCCACCAAAGCTTGAAAGGCTGGATCGCAAATGGATATAATAGCCACTCATTCAAATTGATCGTACTGGAATCCGGAATTCGGTCTCGCAACCGACAATAATCCAGGCCGGTTTTAAGCGCTTCTCTGAACTTGATTCGGCCAGCAAAATACACCCGTATCGGCAGCTGACCCATGCCGAATTGTCGAGCAGCAGTAGATGGGTTGTAGAACTCATATGTGGGGGCATTTTTCCCCGAGAAGAAGTTGGCCGGTAAAAGTCCTGGTTTGATCAATTCTTCATAAAGACCCTCATCAAACCGGCCAGAAGTCGAATCAAAGCAGGAGGGGAGCTCAAAGACTGGGATGTCTCGCTGGTATGGGAACCAGATGGTAGCGTCCTCATTGAATCCATTGTAGAAGCACCGAAAGTACTCGGCTACTTTTGTAGCAGAATATGCACAACCTGGAAAAGCTGACGCTGCTTCGCCATAAGACATGCATTGGCGACGCTCGGTAGGGTTTTCTGCCGATTCAATATTGGGAAATGTCATGCGGTCCACTGGCTGCCGAGTGATCCTGCTCATATAGAGGTTCAACCATAGATTAACAAACCACCAAGGCCCACCTGGGTTGCCGATTGGTTCTCCCTTGGAAAGTTTTGTGCCGATTTGGTGGAGCATGTGGTATACTGCACCCAGAAGATGTTTCCCGAGAGGAATGTGGCTTCCTTTGGACAGTGCCTCGGCTAAAGATTGGGTGTTGGTTGTTGGGCCGGCGGCTCTTCCACAGAAGAAGTGTTTTTCAAGCCACATTACCAGGAAAGCGGTGTGCTCCCTGTTATCAACAGTACCGGTCTTCTTGTTATCACTAATAAAGCCCTTCTAGCCGCCGATTCCTCTTGTGTCCAGCCGGTGCGACGGAACGGTCAGAAGTTGGAAAGGCGTGTCAGGGGAGGATACGTCTAAGCCAGTCAAGAGAACCACATCGGCCAGAGTGGGGGTCATAGGACCATGACCAAATAAAAATGCATTAAGGGCATCAGACCAGAAATAGGAAGCTGCCATCACTAGCGGCTCATTTTTCTCCATTTGCGACAGAGAAAGGTTGAGGCATTGGCCGATTTTAAGCTCATCCCATGAAACGCTCCTTGATGCGGCCACCCGTTGGTACCATTCCCTCCAACCAGGGGTTTCATTCGGCCAGGATCTAAAAGTACTTGCCCATTGATTTAAGTTCATATCGGACCGTTTGAAAGGTATCCGGTCAGTTTCCGAATCTATAAGAATCGCCGGATCTGGGTTTCCCATGGGACCGAGACAAACAAGGCCGGGGCTATCCGTGAGGTGAATGGTAATTCTGTCCCTAACCGCCTAAAAAGGAAAAGAGGGCATAGGAATGTAAGGAATAGATCTAAAATATTGCCGATAAGGAGAGGATTCGGTATTTACCTCCGGGATAAAGTTCTGAGTAATCGGCGTAGCCGCCGACGTTGGCGCAGATGATGGGGCTGTGAAGGGAACCGCCATTGGGATTTCTGATGAAGCCCTTGCATCTGTTGAAGAAGTGACGGCCGTCGCTACCTCCACCGGAGGAATTGTCCCTGGAGCATCGCGCGCTGGGGAGTTGCCGGAGGGAGTCGCCATTGAAGGGAAAAGGGGAAGAAGTGATTGGAGCTGAAACTGGAAGACTTCGATGGCAAGATTGAAGAAAGAAGGAGGTGCGCGCGCTGGAAAAGAGATGTGAGCTTGAAGATAAGTTGCGGTGAAATGATATTTATAGGGTGCCTGAAAGAAGGGTAAAAATGGAATTTTCACCGCGCCGGCGCGTCGAGTTTTTCGGGGTAGTGGCCGTCGTGGGCGCCCGTTTCAAAAAATTGCAATGATCAGCCGGGAGACCGCGAAACGGAAGGATATTTTCACTGCGGCCGTTTCGGAGGAGAGGTTATAAAGAATTTCGAAGTAAAGGACTATGTTTTACTCCGAAACTGGGGGGCATGTGTTGACGCCGGATTTCGTCATCAGTAGAATCGGCGCCAAAGAAGAAAGAAATCGAAGGAGTACAGATGGGAATCGGTCAAAAGGTGCTGCAGTGCGGAATCGGTCAAGTGGTTTTTTACTTCGCTTCAGAGTGAATACGCCAAGTTCCCAATCGGCAATCCTTTGATAAGAAATCGGCCGATCGGGAAGGTGGACTAAGGTGGGCCTGTATGGGCTTGGAAAGATGGAGGGATAAGGTGGAGTTCAGCCCACGAAGCGTGGGGTAGTTTGGTTTAGCACGGATTGTGCTTGTAGATATTTGTTTTCTGTTTGAATTAGAGATAGAGTTCTAGTCGGTTAAAAAGATTATTTGTACGGGGCTATAAATAGCTACCTTTGTAAATCTGTAAACAACAACAATCAATCAATACAACAAGTTACTTTATTCTTCATACTTACTTTCGAGCAGGCGACTTCGCCATCATTTTTTCCTTCTCACGAGTTCGTGCGGGTTGGCAGGGCTGCATCATCTTGATCTCCGGCCGATTCTGTAAGTTCCGTTTATCGAGTAATATCTAAGCTTTAACTTCCGGCGCATCGCTGTTGTTTCGTTTAGATTTATTCATCAGTTATCGATATCTACTAGATTCATAGGTTTTTTCCTGTTTCTCTAGTTTTTATCACCAGTTATCCTGCTAGGAATCGGTAGCATCGGCTTTCATCACTTTCTGTTGCCAGATCCATCTGTTGCCGATTAGATCTTTTCCTAGTGATGTTACTACGTACCTTGTACCGATTACTTTAATATTTTTCTATCTACAAGGCTACAGGGATCGTGCTGTCTTATAGCCGATTTCTTTACCACAGTAAATCGGCCGATCTGCCGATAACCTCTCTCGATCGGAAACTTAGCCGATCGTAGTTACTGAATTTGACACGTGTTCTTCCTTGCCAATCAACAGGTCAGATTGGCTGGCACGCCGCGCGAACCGCACCAGGGCATTCACCCGAACAGGAGCTAAGCAGATTCTCCCGGGTCGTGTGTCGGCCGCTGGGATTCGGTTGACCGATTTCTAATGCCAACACAAAGGTTACAGGACTCGGATCTTACAGACTCCAAGAGCTTTCAGCAGAGCAGGTGCCAAACTCCTGGAATATAGATCACCTCTGTCGCTATTACCCATAGCAGCACTCGAGTACTCACCTCAAGGGAACTACTCGGGATGACTACTCGATTGCCAACTTCAAGGGGTGTTCGCTACGACACGCTATCAATACAACAAGGATCCTTGCCCTGATACAAAATCTTCATATCTTTACTGAATCAAGAGTACATCAAGTTACATACGAGTATGAGGACTCGGCTCAACAAAGACTACAAGCAACTGCCTATTGGCGGGCTGCATTTAAGCCTCAGGCTTTTACTATATCACAAGGCCACTCAGGTCTGCCGACCGCAGGAAGGGCCTACACGCAAGGAAGCTACGCAAAACGCAGCCACGCCCAGGTATCCTACCCAAGGCATGTCCAGGTACTCCATTACCGCCATCACCAGGATAGCGGCAACGCCAAATCCGGCAAGACGCGCCTAGAGGGAACCAAGGCTGCTCTTTTGCTAGCCTTGCGAAGCCTATCTACTCTACGGCCGCACCTCCACCATCTTTCAGAGCGGGATGGAGACCACGGCACTCACCACCCATCACTCGCTGCGAGTTCCAGCGCGTACTCCGCTGGATCAGTAGCTGCAAGATGAGGTAATTGATGAACCCTCCTATGAGGATTCTTCTAGCATCGCGGCTATCCCTACGAGCGCAAGATCCTATGGAGGCAAGGTGGCCTTAATCTACGAGGAATCTTCTAGCACCGGTGCGCTCTTTGCTGGCTCTCTACACTCAAACAGAAGCAACCGCAGGCAATCCATTGCTACTCAGAAGCTTGAGTTGGCTCATCCACCAGATGACCCTATTTATAGCCGAAAGCCACAACTACCACTGGCCCAAGAGTTACTGTGCACCCGTGATCAATGAGTCTAACAACTTCTGACTCTGCCCATGTGACTGCACTCATGCTGCAACAGACAAAGGAGCACAGTACACCCGTACGTCAACAAAGGACAACAGAGCACAGTACCCCCGTACGTCAACAAAGGACAGCCGAGTACAGTACACCCATGTCCCTTAGAAGACGAGTACTCAAACAGCATTACGACTACTCGATACTCGGGACTACTAAAGTCAAGCTTAGCCTACATGACGGGGGCTCCGACTACTTCAACCCTGGGACCTAAGGTCGGGCGAGGTGGAGTTCCACCCTCGAAGGGTCGAGCGCCCCTGACCCCAAGACTCGGGGTCGGGCGAGGCGGAGTCCCACCCTCGAAGGGTCGGGTGCATCCGACCCCAGGACTCGGGGTCGGGCGAGGCGGAGCTACTCTCTCAAAAGGGTCGGGCTCAGCACAGTTGCAATACTTTGGGATTCAACAACATTCTTCGAAAGACAAAATCCAGAAAGCTTGATATTCAAAAGTATCAACATACTTGGTACAAGAATAAGGGTACACACAAAAAGCTCAAAGTTCTTCTAAAGAGATGAACTCCGACATCTTGGCTGCAATGGGCTCCACCTCCTCAAGGTATCCTCTGTGCAGTTGCAAGCCACGCCATCACCAGCTGCCGCTAAGTCTGCCCTCGGGTAGTAGGACTTCACAACCGCAAGCACCTGTTTGCAAATAGTCTTGCAAAGTCCCGCTACTTTACTCGGGGTAGCTCTTAGTCGCTCTACTAGCGATTGCGGTCCCGCGCCTTCCTCCACGAGGGCTATGGCATTCACCAAATCTTCGGCCGCTCCAGACAGTTCTTGGAGTTCGCCCCGAAGTCTTCCCAAGGTCTGGGCATGATCTCTACATGCCACCATGGCCATGGCAAGCATCACGCCATTCTGCATCTTTCGGTCCCGCTGGTGCTCGCACGCAGTTTCTGCTTCAGTGAGCGTAATCGAAAGATGTTCGGCTTCATCTGCCACTCGGTCATGAGCGTTCCTCCAATCAATGACTTGGTTCCTTGCAGACGCCTCCTGTTTCTTGAGCTCTACAAAGCAAAAGAATTCAGGCCACAGCCAACTACAGTTGGACACACCCAAAGTAGTCGCAATGCTTACCTTGATACTTCTTGTTCAGGGATTTATAGCGGCTCTCCAGTTTCTCCTGCAGAACGGTGTGATCCGCGCGTTCCACGGCAAAGGATTTCACCCCGACTTCATGAACCCGAAGTGCTTCTCTCAGTCGGGCACATTCCTGCTCCAGCTAATGGTTTCTTTCCTGAAAGGATCCGAGTACGCTGTGGTGAGTTTCACGCCCCACGACTACTCGGGTCATGCAGTAACATCAGCAATATCTACCTGGACGCCTCAGAACACATCCATGGCCCTTTGGAGCTCCAAGTCCGAAGGCAGGCTGAGTACTGGTCTTTGGGTACTTTCCACAAGATGAGGAACCATACCCAGAGCAGCACCTACAATATTTACCATGTCAGCTATCAACTACGACTACAATAACAAATTACACGCATTTACCTGGAGCAGTCGTTTGTTTGGATTTCTCAACAACAGCCAGCGCTCCGCCAGAGGATGAGGATAGGCCGGCACTCCCCAAGCCTGATGCAGCAGCGGGTTCCTCCACTGAGCGAATCACGTCTTGAAGCATCGACATAGTAGCTCCAAGACGACCAGGGTCAACCTTGGGTATCTCTTCAACAATGAAGTCCTCCAGAGGAATAGATGCCGTAGTCAATGGTTTCGGCACTATCCCTGTCTCTCCAGGGATAGTCTCCTCTGCATCCTTGCACCACCAAAGTGTCACTACATGATTTTAAGAAAATCCAACAGCATCCAACAAGACAAGGAGGCTCACCGGGTTGAACGTGGTGGCAGTCGCACACGCTTCTTCTCGGCGATAGGTGGCCGAGTATTCGGAGCCGCGGGGATAGCCGCCGGCATTGTCTTCTAGACCAAGACCTACAAAATCGAAGTCAAGACCAACAGTACTACTCAATTGACAGCAATCGGAAGAGGCAACGCTTACCACTGGCGATCACATTGGACAGCAAGGTGCCAGTAGCAAGTACTGCTGACACCTCCTTCGCTACTCCAGCAGGTAGCCCCAGAACCGCCTGGTCGGCATTGGGCGGCATGGCAGCCGGAGGAGTTGGCGCAGTTAACTCCGGGGCTACCACAGTTCCTGTTGATGGTACCTTCTCCGGCACCGTGTCAACAGCCTCCTCACCGACTTCAGGTCGGACGCGGCTATTTCTTCAGAGACAGCCTCATCTACAGCCTTCGCGAACCAAGACAAGATTCACCACATCAATAACGCATTTCAAGCTCCTCAGTAACAGACACGTTATCGACTACATACCTTGGTACCCCAAGACTTTTCAGTGGTTGAAGCAGACTTAGCCGCAGCCATCTTGCGGACTACTCTGCGTCTCTTGACAGGAGGAGAGGGCTCGTCCTCCAACTCCTCTACGACGGCCTCCGACTCTTCTTCTGACTGTGCCACATAGCCGTCCAGAACTCGGGACTTCTAAACAACAAATCGGTGTCAGCAACAAGAATCACCAGTCAAAAGAAAACAAGTCAAGAGGGAAATACTTACCACCTCTGGCTCGTACCAGGATTCATACTGGCGAAGGGCCGCAGGGATTACTGATACTCCCTGATAGTTCCTAAAAAATTTTGCCAGCAGCACCTCCATGTCATCGTCAGATATGTCCTCCTCACACATACGCGATGGATCCTTTAGACCTTTGTACTCACTTCCCGGGTGAGCACATTTTTGAAGTGGCTGGACCCTTCTCTTCAGGAAGCTGGCTGCCACGTTGATCCCAGTCAGATCGAGTGCTTTCAACTCGAAGATCTGCTGCATCTGGAGATCAAGTTCAGGGGTGTCCTCGAGCTCGCTTATCCAATTTTCCGCATGCTTGGGCGCGTGACCAGTCACCACAGGCAGGCGAGGATCATGGTTCCCGATGTAGAACCACCTTTTCTTCCAATCCCCATGGGAGTCGGTCAGATTATACTCAATATATGCATTCGAGTTCCTAAGTTGGAACCCGACACCTCCAAAGACCTCCGTCCGCTGGGCACTCGGCTGAGGATTGCAACGGAACAGTTTCCTGAATAGCTCAAGACTTGGAGGCACTCCCAGGAAAACTTCGCACAGATGTACAAATATAGCTATGTGCAGTACTCCGTTGGGATTCAAGTGGACGAGCTGAAGATTGTAGTACTCGAGAATACCTCTGAAGAAGTCGGAGGTGGGCACGGCCAGTCCCCTTTCCATGAAGTGAGCAAGCATCACCGTCTCCGCCGGATGCTCCTCAAACTGCCACGCATTGGGAAATGCGAGGCGCCACTGCATGATTTCCTTCGGCTGAAGGAGCTTGGCATCGACTAGCTCATGGACTCCTTCTTCCTTCATCACTGAATGTTGCCAAGTTGCCCCAGGTGGCGGCGGAGCAGTCTGGTTCGTTGGCCCCACCTTCGGCGCCGGCAGCACCAACTCCTTCCCCTTCTTGGATCTGACCTTGCCCGTCATCGGAGCCTTGCCTTGGATCTTCTCGGGTTTCTTGCCCATCTTCTTGGAGCGCATTCGATGGACTCAACCTCAAGTTAAGGAACAGGCTTCCACTCGGATCTATTCTCAAAAAGCGGCAATGGCGGAGGCGGCAGCACTGGCGGCGGCGACACAGCGAGCGAAGGCACAGAGGAGGAGGAAGAAACAGATCTAATGCCCGTACGGCGTCACAGCAACCGCAAAGGGGGCTTTCAAGATTTATCTCTGCCGGCTCCGGATTTGACGCGTCAGTTGCGCAACGGACAGATTTAATAGCGTATTAATCGCAATAAACACCCAATGGTTACTACATTCAACGGATTGCTGACCACTTCAACGACAGGAGTCGCCTAAATGCTCGGGGGCTGCGGGTACCATACCTATTGGTCAGTTTTTCCTTTTTCAAGATCTCCGAGGGTAAAATGGACAAAAGCTGGTTTGACCCTAAGCCTGATTCTTCGACTCAACCTAAGGCTCGGGGGCTACTCCATATGGAGTGCGATTGACATCGCACTACCATGTACCTTCCAGCCACGCGATAGTACTCGAGCACTTCAGTCTACAAAAACTACTCGGGTAGTGCCTGCAGTGCCCAAGACTATGGTGCACGACTACAAAGTACTCGGGGGCTTGTCGGGACTACTCCCCAGACCCACGAGTAGGCCTTGGATGGCCCACTAAGGGACGTACTCAGTTGTGATCAGAACAAGGATGGGCGTATCCTACTCGGATTAGTCTTGTATGTTTATGGAAAACTACTCGGACCGATATCGAGTAGAACTCTATAATAGTACCCGACTAGGACTCAGACTTGTAACCCTGCCCTCCCGTGTATATAAGGCCGGGCAGGGACCCCCCCTCAAACATCAATCATCAGGTCCATAACATACATCAATACAAACCAACACACAGGATATAGGGTATTACACGATTTAGCGGCCTGAACCTGTCTAAATCGTGCTCCTCGCGTCACCATTGATTCCTTGATTCTCGATGACCCTTACCGCATAAAAGACCACCTAGGGTACCCCCTAGGCGGGTTGCTGGTCTAAAACACCGACATTTTGAAATACCCATAATTAGTAGTCATCATGTTTGCCACCCAATAATTCCTTATGAAAGAGGATGTTCTTTTATACTTTTCTCCTCCTCCTCCTGATGCTGATGTTGCAAAAAACGGGAGATCTGTGTACTATGTGTGTTTGCTTGATGATTCGTCAGAAGACAAGGAGGAGGATGAGGACTCTGAGCTGCTTGGTGGTTCAGATATAGCGTAATCTAACTCTGAGTTGTCTGATCATACTTTTGTGCAGTCTCGAGTTCTTAAAGGTTGTCAAATTGGGGGCGATACTTCAAAATGTCCAGCGGAAGATGCTAGTGGTGAAGAGGTCCAAGCTCCAACACCGAAAAAGAGATGGACCGTGATACATAAACGATCGGTCAGCAAGCATTTAGAGACGTTCAAAGCTCCACCGCCGGTAGTTACCTTTCTGGAGTATGAGTACTTACATAATTTCTTTGAGTAGTCTAATTGTCTTGTTTTGTGCTTGCAGCTTGTTGACAATGTGGATGAGGACATTGAGGAGGCCGTGGATGCTTTGTACGAAGCTGCCGAGGCTACCTCTGATGATGTAGTCACGATAGCAAAAGACGCGGCTGCCAGCGTGATAGCTCTGGAAACATCTACTGAGGTTGTTGAACTTGAAGTTTTGAGTGGCGGGGCAGGCGATCCATCAGAAGCTGCTATAAGTGGAACTGTGAAAATACCTGAGGCAGTTTCTGACGCCACCTTGCCTGAAGTCCCTGCTAGCGGTGAGTACGCGAGTAATGGTAGTAGTCGCGCGTACGTTATCTCTAATTCCTTTTGAGATACCCATAATTAGTAGTCATCATGTTTGCCAACCAGTAATTCCTTATGTAGGAGGATGTTCTTTTATACTTTTCTCCTCCTCCTCCTGATGCTGATGTTTCAAAACATGTGAAATCTGTGTACTATGTGTGTTTGCTTGATGATTCCTCAGAAGAGGAGGAGGAGGATGAGGACTCTGAGCTACTTGGTGATTCAGATATAGCGTAATTTGACTCTGAGTTGGCTTATCATACTTTTGTGCAGTCTTGAGTTCTTAAAGGTTGTCAAATTGGGGGCGATACTTCGAAATGTCCAGCGGAAGATGCTAGTGGTGGAGAGGTCCAAGCTCCAATGCCGAAAAAGAGATGGACCGTGATACATAAACGATCGGTCAGCAAGTATTTAGAGACGTTCAAAGCTCCACCGCCGGTACTTACCTTTCTGGAGTATGAGTACTTATATAACTTCTTTGAGTAGTCTAAGTGTCTTGTTTTGTGCTTGCAGGTTGTTGACAATGTGGATGAGGACATTGAGGAGGGCGCAGACGCGATGTACGAAGCTGCCAAGACTACCTCTGATGATGTAGTCACGATAGCGAAAGACGCGGCTGCTAACGTGATAGCTCTGGAAACATCTATTGAGGTTGTTGAACTTGAAGTTTTTAGTGGCGAGGCAGGCGATCCGTCAGAAGCTGCTATATGTGGAATTGTGAAAACACCTGAGGCAGTTTCTGACGCCACCTTGCCTGAAGTCCCTGCTAGCGGTGAGTACGCGAGTACTGGTAGTAGTCGCGCATACGTTATCTCTAATTCCTTTTGAGATAGG
>NW_014576752.1:0-19185 GCF_000263155.2 Setaria italica
CACACCATAAATAAGGCGGTTCTTTTAATTTCGCACCCAACTCTAATAGTAAAGCTTCTACCCAAATAGTTTCGGCTGTAGCATTGGCCAATGATTTATACTTTACTTTAGTGCTTGATCTAGAGACAGTTGTCTAGCACTCCACGAAATTAAGTTCGGACCAAAATAAACAGCAAATCCACCAGTAGACCTTCTATCATCAATGCTACCAGCCCAATCCGCATCAGAGAAAGCACTTATCAAAGTAGAAGATGGCTTGCATATCTCAAGCCCAATATTCAATGTTCCTTTTACATACCTTAGAATTTGTTTGACAGCCGCCCAATGAACAATTGTGGGAGCATGTAGAAATTGGCACCCTTTGTTAACAGCAAAAGCCAAATCAAGATGAGTATGAGTTAAATACTGCAAAACCCCAACAATACTGCAATATTTTGTACCATCTTCTAATAATAATAATGTGCCATATTGACAGGATAATTTTTTGAGGCTGCCAAAGGTGTAGGAGAAGACTTACAATTTGTCATGCCAACTCTTTTCAACACATCTAACTCATACTTTGTTTGTGACAGTATAATGCCTCCCTGAGTTGGTTTGACTTCAATGCTAAGAAAATAATTTGGATTACCCAAATATTTAAGAGCAAAATCTTCCCGAAGATCTTTAAGCAAGGCTGAAATTGCATCCATGGACGACCCTGTCACTATGATATCATCATCATATATGAGCATAAATCTGGTTGTGTTCGACTTGGAATAAATAAATAGTGTCGCATATGACTTGGATGCTCTAAACCTAAGATCAAGTAATTTCGAACTCAACTGTGAATACCAGGCCCTATGAGCTTGCTTCAACCCATAAATAGCTTTATCCAACTTACAAATATAATTTGGAAATTTTGCATCCTCAAAGTTTGGAGGTTGTCTCATGTAAACATCTTCCTCAAGAACACCATGAAGAAATGCATTATGAACATCTAGCTGCCTCAAACACCAACCTCTTGAGACGGCTAGAGTTAGCACAAGTCGAACAATAGCTATTTTCACAACAGGACTAAAAGTATATTCATAATCAATACCATATCTTTGCTTGAATCCTTTAGCGACCAATCTTTCTTTATAATGATCTATACTCCCATCAGCTTTTCGTTTCAATTTATACACCCACTTACAATCAATGAGATTGTTACCTTTAGAAGGAGGAACCAAATGTCAAGTCTTATTTTTGTGAATTGCCATAAGCTCCTCTTCCATTGCTTTTGTCCATCTATGATCCCCAAGTGCTTCTTGTGGAGTATGTGGCTCGCCTATAGACGAGAAGAAACCATATATGATAGTCCTATCAGTATATTTTTTTTATTTAATAATGCCACTTTGAGATCTAGTCCTTGGACGAGGAGTATTTGGCACTGGAAAAGGATACAAACTCAGGTTCTGTTGTTAAATTCGAGCCGTAGAAGATCCCAGCAGAACAATCCCCACTGACTCCGAGGTGCTGAGTGCAAGCGCGGGTGTGAAACCCGCCCGTCCATGTGCTCCACGAGTTGATTGGGG
Source organism: Setaria italica (assembly GCF_000263155.2). Taxonomy (NCBI): domain Eukaryota; kingdom Viridiplantae; phylum Streptophyta; class Magnoliopsida; order Poales; family Poaceae; genus Setaria; species Setaria italica. Next base: position 1,554 of record NW_014576752.1, read on the forward strand.
GCTGGGCACGCTCCCCGCCACGCGTGGCTCACCACATGGCTCATCAGGTGCAGCGCGCAGCTTGCCAGGTGTGGCACGACCCGCCGAGCTTGGCTCGCCCACCTGTCGCGTCCCACCACGCGGCTCACCAGGGACGGATGCGTGCGGCGACGCGTGTGGAGACCGCAGGGACGTGACTGGATCCCCTTGGGATTCAATGCCTGTCAGGGCCGACACATCATCTTCGGTTCCCGTGCCTGCCGGATTTGCTTCATTATATGTAAAACTTTCTGTTTCTTGCCTGTTTTGAATGATCTAGACATCATTTTGTGCCAAATTTTCTCCTGATCGCTCCTGCACATGTGACACAGCACTAGAACCATGATGTGGATTATGATCACCAGTAGTATTAGCATTACAACTTACATCCCCGGAGCTATTATTCAAAAGATGATCTGGTAAAAGATGGATTTCTTGACGGAGACGAGCACCAGCATTTTCATGCAGTGTTTCAAAGGGAAAAATAGATTCATCAAATATTACATCACGAGAGATATGCACACAACTAGTAGGAATGTCAAGACACTTGAATCCTTTGTGAATAGAGTTATAACCAAGGAAGGCACATCTTTTTAAGTGGAAAGCAAGTTTTCTTGTGTTGAATGGCTGAAGATTTGCCCACCATGCACACCCAAAGACACGAAGAGCGGCATAGTTGGGTTTTTTCTGAATAAGAAGCTCTATTGGTGTGTGATAATTGATGATTTTTCTAGGCAGGATGTGTTAGCATTGATGTGTGATAAGTGGCAGCTAGGAAAGCTTCATCCCAAAATTTCAAGGGCATTGATGTGTTAGCAAGGAGAGCAAGCCCAACCTCTACTATATGCCTATGTTTTCTTTCTGCAGAACCATTTTGTTGGTAAGCATGAGGACATGAAACTCGATGGGAGATGCCAATTTTCTGGAAAAAAGAATGCAAGCCCTCATACTCTCCTCCCCAATCCGTTTGCATGGATAAAATCTTCCTATCAAACTTGTGCTCAACAAGGTTTTGGAAATTATGGAAGACTTGGAAAACTTGAGATTTTTTCGAAGCAAATAGATCCATGCATATTTACTACAGTTATCAATGAAGCTCACATAGTATGTATGTCTACCAACACATTCTGGAGCTAGACCCCATACATCGGAATGAATTAATTGGAGAGGAAAAGTAGACACATTATTGGAATTTGCATAAGGTAACTGATGGCTCTTGACTCTTTGACAAGGATCACAAACTGAGTTACTACTAGTATCATCTAGAAATGATAAATTATTGTTCTTCAAAACATGCCTAATAATAGGAAAAGATGGATGACCCAAACGACTATGCCATCTATACATGGACGGCTTATTAACTCCAAACGCTACTTTACTTGTGCTTGCTTCAGAAGAGCTGGGAACTAAGGGATAAAGGCCTCGTTCACACCTGCCTTGATGGAGAGTTTTCTTCGTTGCCGGTCCTTGATACAAGAAAAATTTGGATGAAATTCAAGGAATATATTAATATCAGAGGCAAGACGATGAACTCAAGCAAGGCTTTTATGGGCACTAGGAACATGCAAAATATTTTTCAATAAAAGATTGCGAGCTGGGGTATGTAAAATTGAATGATCAATACTTCTAATTTTCATACCTGAATCATTCGTTGTGTGAACTTGATCATAACCGCCATACTTGTCATGTACCGTCATCTTGTCCAATTCATTGGTAATATGGCAGTCCCACCGCTGTCCATTTACCAGTTAGTATCAACACCATAGGTGGCTAAGCTTGACTTCTTGTTGTTTGATGGCTGAAAATCTTCTTCAAATCAATGCCAACATTCAATAGCAGTGTGATTTGTCCTACCGCATATCTGACACCGAGGTCTGCTTTACTGTTCTCCAGACTTGAAACTGCTTGTTGGATTTAGTAGCCTGGCAACCCACCGGGGGGTTACCCAAGTGGTTAATTTGTAGGTAGAGAGGATCGTGAGACCAAGAACTCGAAGGTAATCACAAGAACACGAGGATTCATATAGGTTTGGATCTCCGGAGAGTAATACCCTAGATCCTGTGTTTTGCTAGATTGTATTGCTGAGAGTTGACATGGGATGCCCTCAGGAGGCGCCCTTGGCTGCCTTATATTGGCTCACAGCCTAGGGTTACAAGTCGGTTTGAATCTAATCTAGCTAGTTGTTACATGGAAAGCAATCTGAGTCGGATTACAACAAGTATCCTGCAATAAACGAGCTGATTTGAATCGCCTAGCCTCCTTGACTTGTGCTCCAAGTATCATCACATCCTTGGCCCGCACGTTCTGATCGGGCGGGCACACTTGTCAGGACCGACCAGTATCCTGGTCGGTGGGGACTATTAGGACATGAAGTTAGTGATGTGTGAGGCGACTTCAGACTTGTGAACTAGAGAAAACGTCCAACAAAAATACGAGAAGTCGTCTAAAATGACTAGGTAGTAGCGATAACCAGAAATGCTAGCAACGGGAGAAGTCCAAACATCACAGTGAACTAACTCAAAAGGAGCAGAGCTGCAAGAGCTGGAATGTGAGAAAGGTAACCGCACATGTTTCCCTAATTGACATGAATGACATAGAGTGTGACTGTCTTTATTGCAGGCAATAGATGAAGTCTGTCTAAGTGTAGCGATGGCGGCAGGACCAGGATGACCAAGACGGAGATGCCACAAACTAGAGGAGATAGCGAGGACGGCGTGCGGCACTGCAAAGCTGGATGTTGGAGGCATGGTGTAAAGATTGCCGGCACTATTGCAGCAAAGAATCAACATCTGGTCGGAAAATCCTTGACAGAAAACCAAAAGCGTCAAACTCTATGGTGCAGTTATTGTTCTTAGTAAACTGACAAACAAAAATCAGATTATGAATTAAAGAAGGGACAACAACGATATTGTTAAGGTGAAAGTGGGAGGTGGGGGTGGTGAGGGTGGAGTTGCTACGGCACATGACGGGAAGGGTGTGACCGTTACCGACAGTAATGGAGGAGTAAGAGGGAGGAAGGCAGGAAAGAAAATTACCATCCGAAGATGACATGTGGCTGGATGCACCTGAGTCAATGACCCGGCCGCTATTCTGCAGCGCCGTCTGGTTCAAGGCGGCAACCAGGCCCGCCTGGTCCTAGGTTGGCACCTAACGGGTCACCTGAACGGGGGCGTAGGTAGTGTGGGCCTGTGGAGGGCGGCCGAGGAGGCTAGGGGCGTCAGCAGGCCAGCCCCCACCACCCTGACTGCCGGCCTACTGGAAACCTGGGGCGCCCTACGAGCTAGGTCCCGGACTGAAGTAGAACCACGGGCCGGTGGGCTATGGAGGCCCGCCGCCATGGAAGCCACCACCGCCAGGAAGTGCTTGGAAGCTGCCGCCGCCCTTCTTCTGCTGCCACTTCTTCCTGTCGCCGCTGCCGCCGCTACTATTGGTGCCACCACTGCCAATCTGGACAGAACCAGACGGTAGGCGACACCTGCATTTACAGCTAGAGGATGAAGATGATGAAGAGTTCTTGGCGAAGAGGGTGGTGGAGTTGGAGATCTTCTCCTTGTTGGCAAGGCGAAGTTCCTTCAGGGCGAGCATGTCTCGCGCCTGGGCGAAGGACGGGAAGCTAGCGGTGGAATTGGTGATGTCATCAGTGGTATTGGAGAAGTGTGGGTTAAGGCCACGGAGGAGGTTCAAGACAAGCTGGGAGTCCTGTACGGGATGGCCGACGCCGTAGAGGGCGTCAGTGAGGGTCTTCATGCAGCTGTAGTACTCGATGATGAAGGAGTCGTCCTGTGTCATGGAGTGTAAGTCGTGGCTGAGAAAGATTGCTCGGAACTACTTGTTGGCATGGAAGAGGCCCTCGATGGAGAGCCAAAGATCCCGGGCAGTCTGATCATCATCGGTCATGGCAAGGTCAAGGATGAAGTCGTCAACGGAATCCGAGAACCAGGAGCGGACGCAACAATCCGCTTAATCCCAGTTAGGGTCCTGGGGATGGGGTGCCACCATGCCGTTGATGTGCGACTTGAGGCTGAACTTGCCGCACATCGACTTGAAGAAAGATGCCCACTTGGTGTAGGTGAAGGACTTCATCGTCAACGTCATGGGAACGTGAGACTTGACGGAGACGGTGGCGTAGGGGTGGATGACGATGAGTGGCGGGGCATGAATAAGATGCAAACCGCCACCAGGGGAGCGCCACTGCCAGCGCCAAGAGGAGGGCCCGAGGGTGGCATAGGGGCACCACCGCCGGCGCTAGGAGGAGGCAGCGGCATAGGGGCACCACCGCTGGCGCCAACAGGCACACCAGATGGCGGCACAGAGCCATCAGTAGGGACGGTGGCGTCGCCGGACATGGAAGAGTCGGTGGAGGAGAGGGTGGCCATGGCGTGTGGTAGGGAGAGTGCGCATGCCACAGGAGGTGCAGCAGAGGGGTTGGTGGTGGCGTAGCAGGAGGGGCGCCGTCCTAGGGTTACGCGCGGGACAAGAGGGAGGTGTTAGGGAGAGGAGAGGAGGTCCACGATCTAATCTCGTGATACCATGTAGAGAAGTATATGGGAAACACCACACACCCTAATGAGGGGGGTGACCTCTATATATATGACCAATATAGCTTGGAGTACAAGGAATACATCAAGTGTACAAGGAAAGGATAAATACATCCTAATATACTTCCTGATAGGGACCTATGGGATACCCATATCCCTCACTGTTGTTGGAGGAGCTACTGCTATTGGAGAAATTTCCGCACCTTCTAGAGCTGTGGCCGCCTAACCCTCGCCCGCGACTTCTACTGCAACCATGAGGATTGAAGCCTCCTCGACCTCTAGAAGTTGAATCTGCCGAGAATTGGTAGTGACCTCCTGAACGTTGATCAAACATGTCCAGGCGCATCTCATATGCCATGATTTGAGCATAGAGATCATTGATGGAGATTGGATCCGACCAACCCAAGACAAAAGAGACAATGGGATTATATTCAAAATCAAGACCATTCAAAATAAAATATATCATCTCATCATTGTCAATAGACTTCCCCGCAATAGCAATTTCATCTCCTATAGTTTTCATCTTGTTGAAGTACATCGCGATGTTCATGCTTCCCTTCTTGAGGCTTGCAAGTTGCATCCGTAGATTGGTTACTCGTGCACGTGATTGTGCTGGGTACATGTCTTCTAATGCCACCCAAACTTCAGACAACGATGTCAACATAGCAACCTGCGCCAACACTGTGGACGACAGGGAGTTGACGAGATGGCCGAGTACTGCTGGTCCTGTGCCAGCTAGATCTCATACGCCGGGTTGGAGACGTCATTCTTCTTGTCATCTTGAATTGTTTTCAGTGGTGCTGGGATTGAGCCGTCAAGGATGCCATGAAGACAAGCACCCCTGATCGGCGGCAACACCTTTGCCTTCCAAAGAATAAAGTTCTCTCACGTGAGCTTCTCAGAGATGGGCGGCCCGAGAGCACTTGATGACGACAAGGAGGAGCTAGAAGCCATGGTAGCTTAGATGTATTTTGAGGAAGTAGCTCTGATTACCATGATAGACAAGATGGTAATTGGGGGAACGTGGCTGCTTGCCCAGGCTAGCGCACGGCTTCGTGTTATATATGGGAAATTCCCAACGGATTACAAGAGTTTGATTACAATGTGTGGCATAAGATATAGTTGGTTTGAACTTCCTCTATCTATACAGCATCTATGTATAACTCAAGGTTTAACCAACATATCTATTTAACCAAAACCATCACATTCATTTGATGTGTTAACATAAAACTCTTTTACAAGAGAGAAGACGTGTTAACATGAAACTCTTTTACAAGAGAGAAACCGAAACCTATCCTTTAACACTCTTGACCTCGGTTCAATATAAATTTAAAGCTGGGATCAAAAAAGGAATAACTCGATATTTTCTTGATAAAATTCGGTTGGGAATATGTCCCAACCAGTCCAGACTCCTACCGAATTTTCCCAGATTATAGCGGATTTAACAAAAAAAATTAAATATGTCTAGTAAATTGTGGTATACTGCGTTGGCCAGTACATATTTTCATCCCTAAATCCCTTCCCATTTTCATCCCCAGTGAAGCATACATCCTTTTCTTTTGATATTCCTTAAATAAGTTCTTGTAATTTTACAAATCTAGCTCTTTGTTGGGGATAGATCCCAATACCCATGAGGAAGGAAGAAGACAGGCTCCTACTAGGATTCCCCTGTAATCCTACAAAGACTCATATCCTATAATCCTACTAGGACTCCTACCTTGTAACCAACTAGTAATCCTACCCCTTGTAGTATAAAGGAGGGTAGGGGTACTTAGATCGATAGAACCACAACATAAGACCAAATCCTTAATACCAAACATCACCTAAGCGCAAGACACAATATACAACACCCTAAACAGGACGTAGGGTATTATGCTACTCTGGCGGCCCAAACCTGTATAAATCTGTGTCTTGTATCTTCGATTTTATCATCAAGTTCCAGATCGAGCGATCCCTCCCAACCAATCTACTACCTCGGGATACCCCTCGGTAGGTTGCCAGGTATAAAACATCGACATTTGGCGTGCCAGGTAGGGGTGATCGTCGAGATCATCGGGCGAGCTTGAAGGACCTCATCATCAAAACCAAAAGTCGTCTTTGCCTCAAGAGTCGCTGAGTGCGAGAGCAAGTCGGTGCGCGGCATCAGTATTACCAGGACTCGTCGAATCCGAAAAAAAGTCTCCACACGTTGTTCCGGATAAAGGTAGAGGCACGGCAACAAGGCAATTCGGGATTCGTCGATTCCGAATTGAAGTCCATCGCAGAATAGCAACACTCCACAATGAATCCATCCATCTCCAAAAGTTGCGGTACCGCACATTGCTGACGTCCAAATACAGGAAGCGGAATTGAGTGTCAGCACATATAGCGAGATGGAATAGAGCATCCAGCTGCTGCCCCTGTTCGTATGGCACAAAATTCAACTTGGTTTGTGCTACACGCACACGGAAGACCATCGCAAGATTCCAAGATCTTCACTCAATGTACAGAAAAGACGTATGCGAGCATTACTACACCAACATCCGATCGCATCGACTCACCCGACTACTTCAACTTCGCAAGAGCGCTCGGCGACCCGCCGACAATTACCTCGACTACTCATCTCAACTAGAAAACTAGTCGAAGATAGGCCTCACATCGTCGACAACTAGTCAAAATCGACTCCGACTAGTCAGCTTCATCAACAACCGTCGCAGTTTCATCGACGACCGCCACGACTTCATCGACAATCGTGCACGAATCAAGCTAAGTCACTTTTTTAATAATTATTTTTTCTCTGGCTTGTTTTCAGCACGATTGGCCAATGTGCCAACTACTACTTATGTGTGGACACCGACGGAAACTACCCTCTAGAGCTACACTTTGCCGACTACTCCTAGTGTAGGTTGACCGATAGCCACGGGTTTGGTACACCGACTTATGGAGGCTATGGCTATGGGTTTGTTGCACTGAGTGCTGGGGGCTCACAACGGCTACACCCTAACGAGACACAAATCCTATGTGCGGCAACACGCGCTCTTCTCGCTAAAAGGTAGAAAATTCTCAACAACTACTTTAAGAGCAATCGCGCTCTTTTTTGTTGCAATGCCAACTACTCATTTCCAATGTCTTCTCTTAGTGGTCGCTAATCTCCTCGAGCAGAACACGTCTTAATCCATGAAAGCCTCGGATCTTCTGTCATGCCTAAACGCTAGGACGCAAGACAAAGATCTCTGTAGCAGTAGTGCGAGTACGAGTACACAAGACAAAGATCTCACACGCAGTGGCAATGGCTAAACACGAACTGAAAGCCTAAAACGTAACAGGCTAACTACTCGGGAGAAATATGGCCGAAACAAGAGCATGACACACAACATTTACATTCATCACTGAATAAATTTCGGTAGTTTCAATATGCTACATAATGTATGCGTCTCTTTTTTCAGGTCAAGCTTCGACGACGATTCTCCGGGACGCTCAGCGTACCTCCAATGGCTCAGCTAGTTCTCAAGCTCGGGCGCTAAGCTCCAATTACTACTCGGAATGCCTCCAGTAACTCCGCTAGCTCTCAAGCTCGGGGGCTAAGCGTCAACAACTACTCGACATGGCTCCTACGGCTCACCTGGTGCATAACCTCGGGGAGCTATACACCGCAAAACTACTCGAAAGACAACTGATGTGAATACTAAAAGACCCTCAGATTGATTATTTAACAATCCAAGGCTCAGGGGCTGATCAGCTACACCCTATAGTTGATTTTTTCAAGATAAAAGAAGAAGATACAAAATGATTATGATCCTCAGCCTGATTCTTCGATTCATCTCACCGTCCCTCTCCATTTCACTCTCTCCCCTCTTTTTAAGCCAAGCTAACATATATGTACATACCATGGAAGGCTATTATATAGCAGAAACTTATATGTGTTAACAATCCTTCACGTTGACTCTTACAAACAGCCTAAATACTCTGCTTGCAAGGAAGACTCGAACCGATGTCGCACTGATTTCCATATAGAAAAGTCCATTTTTAACCATCCAACTACCACCTCCATTTGAGTTTGGTCATCCAATTCTAAAATCAAAAAAATTTTACCACTCAACTGTCAAAACCATTCAAAATTGACTGTCTAGCTATATTAATGGGTGGTTTTGCTCATGTGGATGACACACAGCAGTGGACCCACATGTCAGGTACTCTTTCTTTCTTCTCTAACTTCTTTCTTCGGCTCCGGCGCTAGCAGTAGCACCATCCACGGGCTCACCGTCGAGGCGGTAGCGGTGGCCCCACAGAGAGGACGGCGGCTGCGGCCTGGCGCTAGCAGATTCACTGGCAGTGGCTTGACATGAGGGAGGATAGTGGCGGCCCGGCACGAGGGTGGATGGCGGCGACCCAGCTCGGGCGTATGGCAGCTGCAGCCTGGCGCAGGTATCAGCTGCAGTCGCAGCGGCATCCTCGCGTGAGGGTGGACGATGACGAGGTCTAGCGTGGGGATGACAGCGGCGGCGGCCCCGTAGGGGAGAGGGGGGGGGCGACAGCCAAACGCCATTCCACACCGCAGCCAAGCGTCGTTGCGCCGCCCACCAAGCGCTTACCCCTTTTCAAACTGTTGCTCGTGAGGGGGCACACCGCCGCTCGTGGGCAGCAGCACAGGTGGCGTGACGACTGCAGTTGGGGGCGGGACACTGCTGCCACAGAGGGCCACCTTCGTGCTGCGGATCTTGGGCTCCTTGCACCTGGAGGAGAGCTCGTCGGTGGGGAGCATGAACGCGGCCACACACGCACCGAGGAGAAGAGGTCGTCAGTGGGCAGAGGGGGAGAGAGAGGAAGAGGAAGGAAGAAAAGAAAGGGATGACGTCAACAAGGTGGAGAGGGAAGAGAGAAGAGAGAAGAGGTGTTGACATGTGGACCCCATCGCTATGTGGTGTACACATCATCAAAACTACCCACCAAAACAACATGATGGCTAAATTTATCTGATTTTGATAGTTGGATGGTCAAAGATCTTCGTTTTGAAGTTTCGTGGTTGAAACCAAACTGAGGTGATAATTAGATGGTTAAAAATGAACTTCTTCCTTTTCCATCGCTTTCACTCCCTACGCCCTCTTTCTCCCTCCTCTATCCCATACCAAGAAATATACGAGTATATCACAAAGAATATGAAACATCACATTTTTGTTGAACTAAAGTTTAACGGACAACATGAGTCATATACCTAAGACTATAGTTGGACACACTCCCGAAATAAAGTTTGTGGATGCCGTGGAGTTTGTATATCAGTACTGCAGTAGGACCCACATGCCTTCTAGCGCCCGCACCAGCACCGCCCACACCAGAGCCACCCGATAGCCACACCTCATCGTCTCCCCTAGACCGTGTTGACCCGCCCAAGCGGACCACCCCGCCATTAAGTCTAATGTTCAACAAGGGCCATTCAAATACTGCCAACAGAATTATGAATCCTAGTTCGAGAAAAAAAACTTCTGAAAATGAAGAATGATTAACCTCATATATACATTTTGAACCATACAAAAATCTTAAGTCTGATACTATATATACAAACTGGATCGTTGTTGGCCATTGAACCCGACAGATGACTACTCACCATTTTGAGCATAGATGTATCATCACATTTTCCATGACTTTTCCACGACGGGGCGAACTGGATTTCATTACTTACAAAGGAACGAAATTACAATTTTGGAACCTCTACCAAAGTCATTCTCTACTTCTAACTTCTAAGCACACACAGGGTTGCACCTACTGTCTGGGAAACTATCAGTCTATCATTACACCACCCGCACATCAGGGTTTTAAGATCTTGCAAGTACTATAAAGCTAGACAGTGACCAGCGACATCTAAAAAGCTTATTACAAGGTTTTTCGTATCTGTATCACAAGGGTCGATGCATCGTATAGAAAGGAACTTGCAGCTTCAGTCGAGCTTCCCTTTTTACCATCTACGTCAACCCGATCCTCAGTGCAGGAGGACCATTCTAGTGTCATCCGGGGATGCTTGGTGCTGATGTAAGTGTAACGCCCTCGTCCTGAGTGCATCCGCTCCAGCCTCCAGCATCTCCTTGTCGCCTTCTTTCTGAAGCTTTGCGCAATAATAAGAGAGAAATCAGCAAGCAGAATGGATGATCTGAGTAGATCTAATCATTTTCTTTCCAAAACAGATGTTTTTATCTGGCTTTCCAGTTTCCACAGTGCCCAATAAATGGCTGCCAGAGCAACCATATGAAACTTCACCCCACAAGGCATGTAAGTCTGAACCCAAATCCAAAACTTTTCGGAGGAACTTGGTCTGCATGGAAGCCCCAGTCACCAAAGCCACCATGTTCCAGGTGTATTTAGCCATCGAGCACCCAAACAAAAGTTGATCTATATTTTCATTTTCAGCACAAAACATACATATCTCATCACCTTGCATTGCCATTTTCTTCTATCAGATTGTATTTTGTAAGTATAGCATTCTGCCTTATTAGCCACATGGAATTTTTCAGATTGTAAGATTACCTATCAAGTACCGCACATATGTGAGTACATGGATCTGACAAAAAAGTTTCCATTTTTTTCCGGGCATATTTTCCCCGTATAAAATCTAGATGTCTTGGTTGTGAAAAATTCAGATATGGCCCAAGATACTACAAACCTGAAAGTAATATGTTTCTTGCTTGGCCAATAAAAAATTACCTATGCTAAGCAAGTGAAGTAAATTTACTTTTCATGCCTAAAATGACCTACGTAAAACTTTGTACACATAATATCCAGAGCATGCCTTTTATATATGCAGATACGGAAAGCATCAGCATCCATCGGAAGTAAGTCTTCGCACTACGTTTTTCTAGACTCTTGCATCCAGCAAGAATGTTGCGGACTCAGATTTCACAGCTTGTTTAAATGAAATCCCAAGTGTTGTACCATGTCAAACTGAACCACTAACTATGAGTATGTGTAGCTTGTCAGTTAAATGAAATGCAGATAATTTGAGTGCATCATGGAAGATTAAAAGAATGGAGGTTGAACCGACATCAGAGAGAAGATCTGCATTTCATTTTTTAGATACTCAAAACATCAAACTGCCAATGGATGATGGAGCTGCCGGCAACTGGCCATGGTGGACGGCAAGGTCACAGGGACGACACCACGTCCGTCTCTGTTCTCTCCCCCCTTCCTCGGCCCAAAAGTCTAAGCTCACGTAAGAGAGATAGTGGAGAGAAGGGACGCACATGGCCCCACATGTCAGGTCTAGTCATAGCCCAGTCAGCATGCCACATAGATGATTTAGCTAAATTATGAAGATTTGGGAGCTACGCAGTGCAATTAAAATTTGGGGGACCTAATTATACATTTGGGGACCGGGACGACACATCCTTACAAGTTTAAGGATCGGTGGTGTATTTTACTTTAATTTTTAATACAGAGGAAAACTTAGCCTATACTAAAAATAGCATATAAATTTAAATTAATGGAGGATTTTTATTTGGAATTGAATGAAAAGAGCAAATTTTCTGATATTGTGGCCAAAATCTCATTGGCTTGTAGTCAGCATGCAAGTGAAGTCGAAAGGAGCGCAGATGCGTCATATTTTTTCCTATTTAACCATCTAGCTATCAAATCTTTATCTCCTTTGAGGGCTCCACAGTATTTGATACTGATATCATGACAACAAATGAATGCATTCTGATAATCTGCAGAGGAATTGATTATCAACAAAACTTTTAGTTCCATTGGTAATAACTTGGGAATGGATGAGCACGTTCCAGTAACTCACATTTGATCCTCTATTTGATCAGGGCTCTGAACCTCCATTTGATCCTCGTTGTACAGTGGCCTGTGGCCCCAATATCGAATCATCTGTTTGACAAAAAAGATTTCACGATTAGGAAGAAGGCAAGCAGTGCAGTACGAAATACATGGAAAAATAGCTTGACAAACAGGAAGAAGAAGAACACGAACAGCAAGCGGAAAGCATCCCTCGGTGGTAGTCCCCGAGAATGAGCAACGAAAAGTAGAGTATCATCTGACAAACAGATAATGCACTTTCCACAAGTCAAAATAGATGGATAATGCACCGATTTTTAGAACAAGGATGATGCATACACGAGTACAAATTTAGCATCGGCACATGGAACTGAGACACTCAGCTCTAGTTCAAAGAGTACATATGCAATGGTCCTTACTTTCAAGGCAACCTGCCTATTTTAACTTTAGATAGAACATATCAAGCCTTAGGCAATAGCTTCAGCTAGATCAAATTGTGATTCCGTTATTCATTACAATCTTTCTTTGTCTATTCTGAGCATGTCCTGAAAACTAATATCCTTTCTGAGCATGATCAAGAAGAGCTGCACATGGCATGTGAAATGTAAATACCTATTTTCAACTAAATTAAAGTTGCCTCCTCCGTAGAACATCATGAGCTCCCGTACCTTTGTCCTCTATAGAACAAATCACCATGCTAAGTACTTCATACGTAGGAGATTTGATGCTTAAAGATTGAATTTGCTTTACCCGTAACAACATACTGACATAGTCCTCTTCAATAACTAAGTTATTAGATTAAATACATTTTTTAATATTTGTGCTTATTTTTACATTATTATTATCTTGCTGAATGTTTTGTGTATTTCAATATAAATATTTTGTTGCCCCTCAACGCACAGGCACGATCTCAGTCATCAGCAAAAAACCAGCACACAACACATGGCATCATTTGCATCAGCAACCCTAAGTGCGTGTCAAAAACAAGGATGCAATGGAAGGAAAAACACATAAATATCTTATACTGTGTTTGACAACATACATAACCTTATGTATCAAAGATAATAATAGTTTTGACACGGTCAATCATAAATAACACAAGCAGACACAACTAGTGTCACAGGTTAATAAGCAAGCAAGAAAATCTAGGCATAAAGGACTTAACAGATCTCTATTACAGTACGATGCACAAATCTTCGTATATCACAATGCATCGTGACATAATTTCTGTTTCAATCCTAAGTTCCTACCGTAGTGTCACCTCCTTTTTCTCCTTTCCTTCCAATGTCACATCCTCTCTCGTCTTTGCCGCCGGTGGGTTAACTAGGACCATCAGTTCAACTCCTCTTTCTTCATTCAACTTTCTTTCTTCTTTCCAGCTTTACATGCTTCCTTTGTCTTGTTGGTGGGTCAACTAACTTCTCTTTCTCTTCTTTCCAGGCCTCTTTGGTCTTGCCGCTGGGTCAACTAACGCCATCAGTTCATGAAGGTGTCTATGAAGGTGTCTTGCTTTTAACGTAACTTTCACCTCAGCACCAGAATCATTATCATTTAGACGACAATCCTGTAGAACAATGCCAGCAGTCTTACCCCCCATAGTGAATACAGGTGAAGCAGTAAGCCTATTAGTCCCATCATGATTCTTCCCAAAATAATCACAAGACACCAAAAAATAATTGGTGGAATCAGCTGCCAAATCTGTTTCAATGTTAAGATACGATTCAAGTGTCTCCACAGTAGCATAAGTAGAGATCCTCGTAATAATTTTCTGAGATTGTGGGATGAACATAAAGGTACTCTGAGGAACAACCACAGCATCTTCGTCTTTCAACAGTCTGAGTGGAAGGCAGCCTGAGTGGAAGGTTGTTCTGACTAAACAGAATGAACCCTGGACAGCAACCACTCTAGCATCCAGCTCGGTTTTGTCATAAAAGACAACCTTCAGGCAGCTCTCCCGCCCATTCACAAAACCTGCTGAAGCTATCACTGTTACATTCTTATCCTTGACCATAACACAACCAGTGCAGTAGGCATCACCATCATTTTTGTCAGACACAATGACCACAGACTTTCTTGCGATCTTGAAAATTCTTGACGTCATGTCCAATATCCTTTCTACACAAAATTAGAATAGATTAGACAAAATAAAACTGAAGGCATTACCAAATTGCATACATAAACATTACTGTTACTAAGCATACGCATTACTATTATTAGCAATACTATCCCCATTTTTACACATCTATCCTTGTTTTGATTTGTATGATAAAACAAGGGCAACTTGAAGTCTGAAAGTGAGGAGTAACGCTATCCCTACTTTTATACCTTTGGATTTGAAACCATGCTTGCAATCTATCAAAGGTGAGTAACGATAGTATCAATATTTAACAAGTAATTTGGTAATAAGTCGAGCAACCAAAGCAAACCAGAAGGAGTAACCGTAATACGCTATCCCTATTTCTATAACTTTGGATTTGCAGCTAAGTTTACAACATATCCGAGATGAGTAACACTAGTATCAACATATAACAGATGGTAATAAATCGCTAAAATAAGAAGAAAGAAAAAACCAAACTAGAAAGAGTAATGCTATCCCTATTTTTATACCTTTTGATTTGCAGCTAAGTTTACAACCTATCCTAGACGAGTAACGATGGTATAATCATTTAACAGGTAATCTGTTGATAAATCGAGCAACTAAACCAAACCAGGAGTAGAACTATGCCTATTTTTATACCTTTGAATTTGCAGTTTAGTTTACAATCTATCCGGGATGAGTTAACACTATTTCTTATCAGATAATCTGGTAATAAATCGAGTAACTAAACCAAACCAGGAGTAATGATATCCCTATTTTTATACCTTTGGATCGGCTTGATGATGCGCCGGATCAGAAGGAAACGGACCGAACTGGTTCGACGGGATCCGCTTGACGATGCGCCGTATCAGAAGGAGGCGGCCCAAACTGGTTCGACGGGATCGACCTGACGATGCGCCGGATCAGAAGGAGGCACCGCGAACTGCTCCGACGGCAGATGGGAGAAGAATAGGTGGAGGAGGGGCCGCTGGATATGTTTGGCCAGCTTCCCTGAGTACGCTACCGGTCAGGATCTTCGGGGACGGACGGCCGGGTCTCAGTTGAGACCGGAGAGTGGGGGTGGGGGGGCGGCGGCGGCGGCGGCTGAGGAGGCAGAGGGTTAGGGTTTCATTCTGTCTTGTATGGCCTTGTAATGGGCCAAAGTCCAATCCTTTTTCTTTAAGCACCAGGGCCCAAATCCTAGCGTGCGCGCTGGCCTGGGGCGGTCGGGTCCTGAAGATCCGGGGCTTGTTTTTCTCTCCGTCCAACAACCAACCAACCGGCCGTTGTCGGCTTCAGCGGCCCAACAACCGGCCCATAAATTTATTGTCTTTCTCTCCGTCCTCTCCAACTCACGAGCGCCATGACCTTCAGCTGCTCGCCGTCGTGCCCCCCGCTGCTGATGTTCCTCGTCGCCACAACCCGCCACCATCTCCTCACCCTCTCACTGCTCACCGAATCTGCCACCACCACCCGGCTCTGCTAGGGAGCTCGTGGTCACGCCCCCACCTCCTCCACCACTCACCGGTTGTCCTCCGCGCCCCATGTCCAACGGCGTCCCACCGCCTTGCCTACCCGCCCACAACCCATCTTCACCGCCGGTCCGCCACCACCCAAGACCCGCCATCTATACCCATGACCTCACCGGAGAAAGGCAACCAAATAGCCCGACAACCACGAACCCAAACCCTAACCCCGAAGTCGATGCGAGAAAGAAGCAAAGGGGAAAGGAGGGGAGGAAGATGACG
Source organism: Setaria italica (assembly GCF_000263155.2). Taxonomy (NCBI): domain Eukaryota; kingdom Viridiplantae; phylum Streptophyta; class Magnoliopsida; order Poales; family Poaceae; genus Setaria; species Setaria italica. The sequence goes on from NW_014576752.1 coordinate 17,678, forward strand.
GACAACTTGAGGAGGTCATTGCCCATAGGGCCCACTGACCATCTCTACCACTCATGTGTAGGCGACAAATAGTTAACAATCACATATGCGACACATAGTCGCGCGCTTGTTTGGTAACAGTGGATTCAAGAGAAAATTAGTTGATTTTAAACTCAAAATCTTCTTCGTTCCACTTCAGTACTATGGGGGCTACCCCTAAATAGGGATCTAGAATATCATTCGTATTATTTCTTGATTCAGTAGATGATACATGCATTTCTCACAAGAAGTATCACATTTATGCTTCGTACAACTTTTATTGATAATTTACATAATATTACAAAAGAGGCATACAACTTATTAAAACAAAGGTGGTTGGAGCCTCAGAGTAGCTATACGACGGAGATCTATGCAGTATTCTCAAGTCCACAGGCTACTTGGCTCTTAAGGCTAATCTCCAATATCCTCATCATCTTCAACAACTTTTTCTTCGTCTCAACTCAATAAATCCCACATTTGTAGAGTTATTTCATGCTGGTTTTCAAGGATTGGCTTTTAAGGTTTTGCCTGAAAACCATTTTATGCATCCGTTTATTGTTATAGTTTTGAAGGACAAAAAAGAATATTATAAGTTTTGATCTTGGAAGAGAATTCACCTCCCTACCAGACGACAGGATCCATCAAGGATTCACTGTGAGTCACGAGTTTCTATAAAAAATATTATACTGCATATTGTGTTGTTCATTGTATATTTATATCAATCGGTTAGTTGGGTTATAACCGAAGACCGAACCAAAATAACCGAAATCGAATTCGTCGGTTTTCAGATTTTCAACTAACCGATCCGTCTTCATTTGTGGATAACCGAATTTTGGAGATAACCGAAGAACCGAATCTATCAGTTGGGTCAGACCGAATGCCCACCCCGCGAGACGTCCATGCGCGAGCGTCGTCTACCCACGGTGGTTTGGTTTGGCTTTGCCGCTTTGGGCCTTTGGCACATGCGCCGGTGCTGTGCCTGTCAAATACACAGGCTGCGGCATACGGGAACTTTTTTTTATTTTTTTATTTTTTATTTTAGTATTTTGTAAAAATATATAGTCGGATGAAAAAATTGTAAAACTAGACTATTGTCGCCGGTTGGGCTGACGGTAAGGACCTTCCGCCGGTCCAGGGGGTGGTAAGGAGCGGTTGGGCCGACCCAAGGCCTTACCGCCGGCCCAGCCGGCGGTAACAAGTACACCCCTCCGCACCACACTTTTAAAAAATTATAACTAATTCATATCAACTTGGATGGAGATAAACTTTATCTAAAACTTGTAAATCTCGATGAGATCTACAACTTTATAGTTAAAACTTTTTTCATTTGATATCATATTGGTGCTTAAATAATCGACTTGTCTTCTTATCTAAAGTTCTGGTTTATATCTGACATCAGTCTACCTAGTCTTATTACGCCCTTTCTCAATCAAAGAATTCCCGGATGCTGTGTAGTACTTATAGAAAAGAGTTACAGTGTACTGAACTAA
>NW_014576752.1:19285-27688 GCF_000263155.2 Setaria italica
GATCTAAATTCATTTTTAGATCTGAAATTAGCCAGCACACTTTCAAAAAATGATAACTAATTCATACAAGCTCAGATAGAAATAAGTTTTATATGAAAATTGTAGCCCTCGATGAGATTTATAACTTTGTAGTTAAAACTATTTTTATTTGGAACCATTTAATTGCTGAAATAATCGACACAATTTTCAAATCTAAAAATTGAATTTTAGATCTGAAACTTGTGTCGATTATTTAAGCACCAATATGACATCAAATGAAAAAAATTTAACTACAAAGTTGTAGATCTCGTCGATATCTACAAGTTTTATATAAAGTTTATCTCCATCCAAATTGATATGAATTAGTTATGATTTTTTAAAAGTGTGATGTGGAGGAGTGCACCTGTTATCGCCGGCTGGGCCGGCGGTAAGGCCTTCCGCCGGCCCAACCGCTCCTTACCGCCATCTGCGGAAGGACCTATAAATTTGGCAAAATACTAAAATAAAAAATAAAAAAATAAAAAAAAAGTTCGGCGTACGGGTGCGTCGCTGGCATGGAGCCCGCCGGCGGGCCGCCCAGCCGCCCCGGAGTTGTCTCAGGCCTCTCGGCCACAGATTCTGACGTGCGAGATCTCTCCATTTTGCTGTCACACACGTCTGATCCTCTGCCGCCGCAAATAAACTGTGCCAGGAGTTCTCTGCATTGGACTTCTGCTTAACAGTTGGTAACCGGTCGATTAAATCTTGTCACCAAATATTTTGGTCAAGTAACGGTCTCGAATGACTACGCACATCATGAAGCTAACATGATGCCTGGTAAAAAAAATTAACTCTCCATGTGAGTCACACGCGGATGGACTCAACGCCTTCACGAGATAGCTTCATCTTGACATAAGCTATGCGATGATGCTACACGTCCTCCGACTCGACGCTGTCCGGCCGCACCGGACTCGTCCCTAGTTTTGAGGCCAAACCGGTCAAACCCTCTTGCACACCTACACGCGTGACTTACCCCGATTCTGAAGTCAAACCGGTCAAACCCTCTTTGCACGCCACGCACGACGTGACTCACCGATGTCGATGCGTGTCCGAACTCCGCCAAGCCTTCGACGCCTCCAAGTCTTTCGCTTCCGGCTCTTGGGCCGCCTACTCGACTCGCCTCCATCACGCTTGACTCGACCAACGCCATTTCCATCCCGTCCGTGTACTCTTGCTCTTCCGTGCACCACGTGGATCGCCAATGACTCCGCCCGGACTACTCGGGTCCCTCGGTCCAAGCCTACTCGTGTCCACCCTTTATAGCCATAGTACATCGGCATGGACCTTTCGCTTGACCTTTACCTCATACCGTCGACTGTCATGTCACATTCTACACCTGCACATCACAAGCCAAGGGACACAACACACAAGATATGTTTTACACAAACACCACAACACAACGCACACAACACAACACATCTGGTTAGCTGTTAGCATAATCATGCACTTATAAATATGGATTCAACCGGTAAAGCCTCAAATCATCTGGTCAATGACTCATCACAAATAGATCAAAGCACCATCAACTTAGTCTCTCACATATCATGTAAGCCCTCTGGAGAGACCAAAGCTTCAATGCTAACCTTGTGCCGACCATCTTTGCAAGCTGGATAGCAAGCCGGCCGGATTAGCTCATAATGTGATCGACATCCATGGATAAGGAATTGGTCAGGAATGCTTATGTATACTGTATATCGGAATTTGGAGCGTTTGAACGTCAGGTGAACTGAACCTAACGATTTCCCAGTGTGGTGAAAAAAAAAGGAGAACAAAAATCGTTTCTCTGTTTTTCCAAAACGAGATGGGTTTAGCCAATCTTGGGCAGGCAGCCCCATCAGGCCAGTATCTGCATCCGACTATCCGAGCATCGTCTCGATCTCTACAGCTGCCTAAGAGAGGCGCAGCGCAACAAGGGAGTCGCTTTCGTCTCGCGTCGCGCATCGGCGAACTTAGTTGTGGAATTAGGATCGCATGATGCGGCCTCGGCATAGCGTCCCGCGCGCTTGACGCCGACGTCTCGCGGGTAGCTTTAGCTGTGTGGTTGTGTCGTTGCTGGCTTGCCGCTGGAGCCTCCTGGCGGCTGGCGCTGGCGTGACGCCTGCCTCGTAATATCGGCGACGCACATCGATATTCCAGGCAGGCAGGGGAGCGATTTTTAGGCGCGTCGACCGCAACCAAAAAGGGCGCTGAGAGAGAGGCGCAGCACGAACAAGCTCAAGTGCCCAAGCAAACTGGGCATGGCCCATCTGTGCCTGATACTGAATACTGATGGGCTTGCTCCGAGTGGAGGTTTTCGGCCTACGCCCGCGCGCCGCGGGCCAAACTGAAGGTCAAAATCAGCCCACTCAGAGGCGCCCCCCTGCAGAGCAAAATCAGCCCCGTTGCCGTAAGCTGCCGGGAATTTCCTTCCCCCACGCACGCCGACTTTTATTAATAAATAAATATTTGGCTGACTGAACAACAACATTTCGTGGTGTAGTTGGTTATCACGTCAGTCTAACACACTGAAGGTCTTCGGTGCGAGTTCGGGCGAAATCAAATGTTTTTGTGATTTTTTAATTTCTTGAAATAAAATTTCACCTGTCCCGGAGCTAGACTATTTCTCTTTATGTTGCCTTTTTTTTAGAGAGGAAATTAAGAGTATTAACCGAATCATTAAGCAAAGGAAATTGCATATTAATGGAAGATGAAAGGACAGACTTCAAGCATATGGTTGATGAACCGCTACCGTCCACAAGTAAACTCCAGCAATTATCATTTCTACATCTTCAAGCAGGTCATCTAGCTCATCCATGCCTGATGATCACTGTGTTGTTTGGATTCCCCGTGCCTCCCATTCCAAGTGAATCTAGCTTATCTAATCTATAGATCGTGGAACTGCTTATAGGTATGCCATCCATGCTAGCTTTGCTCATGGCCACAGGCTCATGGTTTTTAAAAGCTACAGCAGGAACCACCAATCAAATCAGATGCACAAATAGCTACTAGTACATTCTTCACTTATGATTTATGAATGGTTCGTCAACCACCTGCTCAAGGTCCGGATAGATGAATATGCCCATCAAACAGGAGAAAGAGATACAGAGGATACTCTGCCCTAAATAAGATAATGCACGTTAATTGATCTTGGCATTGCATCCCACGGAAACAAGATCATATCAGTGAGATAGTGGAGTGCGCGAATTTGCCAACCAACATGTACTGATTCGTCCATCTCTTTTTACTGACAAGATTAACCTGGATGGTATACTTGTTAGAAGCAAGCAATAAGAATGTTTCTAGAATCTTAGTCAGGTCAATCTTGAGATTTCGTGAGATGATTGAGCTTCCTGGCGCCTCCGAATCCTCATAGACGTTGAACTGTGCATGTCTAAGTAGAACTTGACATTTGCTATACACTCCTATACCTTCCGAGGATATTGATATCTGAAGATGGTACAAAGATGGAACCTTGCTATTATTGCTCTACAGATTGGAGCAGACGCCTGAGAAGGTACAGAAGGTTAATAATTATTATACACTGAGCATATTCAAAGAGACACTAAAAAAGGATAGACTTAGTAATAGGGCATTCACATGAATCCAACTACGAACCAAAGAACATTACCCCAATATGACAATTAGCAATATTATTTTTCCCAGAAAAAGCACATAGATAATATTGAAGATCACCAACTACGCAGTGGTACAAAAGCACAGAGACAAGTACATTTGGGATCTTGACGATTGACTCTCGGATCATGTAGTGCTTCCCATAAGGGTTCTGCAATTAACCAAAAAAAATTGAAATAATTTAGCCATGTCAGCAGCAGAAGGTTCACACAAAGCAAAATTTTACATGATTAGACATAATGAGACAAGTAAGTTTTTCATGAACCATACACTGAGCATATTCGAAGAGACATACCTGATTTTTTGCTTTAGCCATATTAATCGAACATTAGGATTCTTGGTTGTAATGAATATCTTCCTGTGTGTCTCAGACTCAAAGACATCCAAAGCATATGACTTCTCCTCATCGGTTACTTCACCATAGCATCCATTGGATCAACACACTTCTCAACTGAAAATTCTTCCTCACACCTTTTCCTTTCTTCAAAAGCTTGCAAAGTTTTGCTGGTTTGGCTCCTTTTGTACTCCATATATCCCTCAAGAGCAGATCCAATGTGACTTTGCTTATGCTTTCTCCCACTTCCACCTTCTTCCTATCTTGAATCTTGAGCTTCATTGTGTTCATTATGTGCACTAGAAGTCTCCTGGCCATCGAAACTCGAAGCAAATGGATTAGCACCCAAGTGACTGCTGCTTCGTTCAGAGTTATTTCTTTCAACAGGAGGTGCAAGAGGTGGAACAACAGGAGCAACAGGAGGTGCAAGAGGAGGAACAGTAGGAGGTGCAGGATCAGAAGGTGGATCCACTTGCATGGTTGATGTGAAGTTTAGATTTCCTATAGAAACACTTTCTATTTTCAAGAGACAATTGGAACTCATATAAGAACCACAAAATTATTTGATGCTGAAAGCAATAAATTAAGCTATGCAAGTGAGGGAACTTCACCTTCATATAGTGCTTCCAATTGGTAAAAGAGGGGAAATGACTTTTTACAAAACTTTGCTACTCTTAGATGATTCTATTGAGTGTAACAGAAAAGGATAATTAGTTAACAACAATAACTTAGCTACTTCTTAGCATATTTTATATAGAGTCAAAATGGCTTACCGCAATTAGCTTCTCCTATACTTTTGGTTCCGTTAGTATCATACACAAAGATTCATTCCAACCATTACCACTGTCTCTTTTAGCATCTCTTAGTGCCTTGTAATTAGCTTTGAGCTCCTTCTCCTTCTCCTGCACCTGCTTCTTTGTGAAATGAGCTACGGGAAACTTCTCATTGAACTTGCTGGTGATAATCCTCCGGCCCTCTGGTACCCAACCATTTTGACCTTTATAGTTGGGGTTATCTTTGTACTCAAGTAATATTTAAACAAGACTTTTCTCATAAGCGGAGTTCCAAGCAGCCCTATCAACTTCACCTGCCATGGCTGCATTTTCCAAAACATGTTAAGATGAAGTACAAAGAAACATCAGCAAGATCAAGGTGTCTCAAAAAAAGAAATTCAAGTACAAAGATAACAATTGCATTAAAAAAGGCACTTATTACAATAATGTTTGTAGTAGACAGTTCCAAAAATTACATAAGCAAAACATACACAAACTACAAACTAGAGGAATCAAACTAGACTAATTATTATTAGTATAAGCAACCCACATTTGGTGTGCGATCTGATCTCTTAGAGTACTGCCATCATTTGACTCCGCTTCACTTGGATAGTTGTTGTCCCCCTTCGGCACGTCAACAAATTGATCTGTTGGGATATACTCTGGTTGGTCATCCAGCCACCCATCTTGACCATTTTTCCCTCTAATTATATTGTGAAATGCAATTGCTACAGCTGCAATCTTGAATTTATTTTCTATGAGATGGAAAAGTGCCTACTTTCAGAATCGGGAACCTCTTCTTTAGAACACCAATGGCCCTCTTTATATGGTTGCGAAGCAATGCATGGTGATGGTTAAACAATTCTTTGTAGTTTGCATAACCACTTTCAAACGAACGACGCCTTCTAAACTCACTGAGATGGTACCGAACTCCTCGATATGGGGCAATGATGATGTATTTGCGTACCCACCATCTACAAATCTACAATATAGAACTTTCTCTCTGACACAATAAATCCTTTGCTAACAGCACATCTAAGGACTTCTGCATCTGATGCTGACCCTTCCCATCCACATGAAATGAATTTGAAGTTAAGGTCAAAGTTGCAGGCTAACATACCATTATGTGATAGGGTTCCTTTCCTATTTCTGTAGGGAGGGGTCTTGTCTTCTACGATGGTGATTGGTATATGAGTGCCACCAATTGTACCAATGCAATTCTGCATGGAAGGAAAAAAAATAAGGACTTGGAACGCAAGGAAAGAAAAGATTGGGGAAAGTATTATGCACACCTGAAAGAAGGACATAAAACGAGGATCTGTCGCGATTTTGATGAGTTTGGAATGAACTTGGAAGTCTCACAAATCGATGAGTTGAGGCAGGAATTATTTTGAAAACTCCTGTCATTTTCCGATGGATTGTCTCGCCGTTGCGTTGAAAAGATTTCTATAGCCTTTAGTTGCTATCATTGTGTGAGAATATAAACATGAACATCCCAATCTGCTTCTCAACAGCAACACCTCGTGTGTCATGGAGCAAATTCTCTCTTCTAAGAAAGTCCGTTGTGGCTTTAAATATTTCAGGCTCCATTCGAAACTGAACTTTACACCAACTTGGGTGCCCTTCAATGATTTCCTTAACCTTTTTGGCACTAAGAAGAGAAGATGTGTGCACAAGCATTTTCTCTTCTTGTAGGTACGGAATTATGGCAGGAACAAGTACAAAAAATGGCTCATCATCCTCTTCCTCCTCCTCCAACAAGAACCGCCTAACTTGCTCCTCGTAAGATTCCATTATCTAGTGTATTGTAACCTATCAAATAGAACAATAAGAGAAATCAGGCTAACAAATTAATATAGTAACCCAACAAATAGAACAATAAGAATGTGTGTTCATGACCCCTAAAAGTATCCCTGAAAAAAGGGTTATGTCAATGTGCACCATTGCTGCGGGTTTTTTTTTTCTTAGGCTAGCTGCATGGTGTATATATAGGGAAAAGAGGAAGATAATGTTGCTTGGTCTTAGCAATCAACGGTCAGCATGCAGACAGATTGGAACTACTTGTAATGAAACAAAAAGGAAAAAAAATAGATGGGATCTAGTAGTAAAATGGTGCTATTTCTCTATCATTATAGTTCAGATCATGCTGTGAAAAAATATAACTGAACAATAGTTCTGAAATAACTTATTTAGTTCTAGTGGAAATGTTGCTATAACGGATAAACCTATGTAGACCAATATTTATTTATTTTGGGATTCTTAGCCCACCAACATGGCTAAGCAAGTAGGAACCGCAGTATTCAGAATCATATTTAACTTCGGTAAAAGTATAAAAGGTACCACAACCAGCTTTTCTCTTTAAATTTTTGAACATCTGGCACTACCTACTCTACTCTGCAAAATGGAGCAAGAAGACAGAATAATGAAGTAGCAATGGCAATCAGTGTCAATCTGAATCTACATTCAAGCTCTGTTCTTGCAAAAAGCTCTCCCTACAAGATTCCAGTTATTATTCAGCAAGATAATGACAGAACTTTGTCTATCTATATCATGTAAGTAACATCAACTAGGCCTCTTTTGAGGTTAATGTGGCAGAGCTTTCAGCTTAAATATTTCCAGAACATGAACTGTTCACAGCATTTGGAAGATAAAGATACTTGTCCAGCATAAATAAACATTTACAGGACTGATGAAACCAAAATTCACAGTTAGTCATCATTCACTTGGGTCAAGAGAAAGGAAACCTGTAAATGAGATGCTTATCGTTTAGGAAATACGAACGATTGCATTTCAATCTTATAACCCGGATGCCAAATATCTAAATTGTGCAACTTGGGTAGCTGCACACAGAAACTAGCACAAGTAATGGCTCCTCCCTACTTCCAAACATACTAGGATCAAAATGAACATTCCTACAACAGAAATGGGACAACTTCCTACCGGATCTTTGCGTATTTGTACACATTTCAGCATCAAAAGCTCTTATAGACAAAAGAAAAGAGCAAAAGGCGGCATCTGATGGCTGATGGGGAGGCAGAGGTGGCAGGGGAGTCCGAACCTAGCAAGTCCGCCGCCGTAGCAACTACGTTAGGTCGTCATTCGCTTGTGTCTGCAGCTTTTCCTCCCCAAGATCTGCAAGAAATTTTGCGACTGTGAGGTGAGGTGAGAAAAGGAGAGGAGAAACCCTAGCATGGCAAGGAGAGGCTGGCGAAGGAGGACTTACCTGATGCGGAGGCGGTGGAGGAGACCGCAGCGAGGGGCGCGCAATGGCGGAGGATTGCAGATGACTGCAGCACCGAGGGTGAGCTCGAAGAAGATGAGCGAGTTGACGGAGGTGAGGAAGACGACGAAGGCGGAGCAGGCGATGAGGTCCCTGAGCACCTCTTTGTCGGAGAAGGTGCGTCCGAATGCGGCGAGTGGTGACTGCAGCGGCAGCGGAGTCGAGTCGGGGGCGTGATGGGGAAAATCGCCAAGCCACGGCAGGTTAGGTCCGTTCCGCGCGGATGTTGGGCTCGCTCGGGCTGGAAAACTCCCCGCACGCTTGGGTCGGAAAGATCACACGTGGAAGGTTTCGACGTGGGCTTCCTCCGCAGGGAAAAGACCACATAGTTTTGCAAAATTCACTCCAAAGGTGAATAAATGGCGCATGCAACCCCCCCCCCCCCC
>NW_014576753.1:0-1968 GCF_000263155.2 Setaria italica
GCTCAGCTCTCTCTGTCAATGTGCTGGACTGGCTCGGGCTGGAGGAGGAAGAAAGTCCTCTGTCTTGGCCGTATATAATGGGGATGAGTTTTTATCCCGGTTAAAAACTCCAACCAAGACAAAAAGGAACACCTTTTGTCCCGGTTGAAAGTTTAGTCCCGGTTGGAGGCCTTTTATCCCGGTTGGAGCCTCCAACCGGGATAAAAGGGTGCCGCCACCGACAGCCCCCTACTAGCCGTTGCAACCGGGACTAAAGGGGGGCCTTTAGTCCCGGTTGCAATTACCAACCGGGAGTAAATCTCTCCTCCATTTTTGCCTACCGTGGCGCACCCCCTTTTGTCCCGGGCCAACTTTAAACCGGGACAAAAGGGGGCGGATCGAAAGCCAATTCTCTACTAGTGTCTTCTGCAGCTCCAAAACCCCATATTTTGAACCTCCTCGTGGAGTTGGTGGGTAATTACAACCAATACTACTTATTACAAAAAAAATGTTTCATTCTTTTTTCTCCGAGTCTCCCCGGTGCCTATCTTCCTCCCACGCGTGTCTTCCTCCCCCACCGTCTTCCTCCATCGCGGGACGCCGCCGCTTGGCCACCGTCTTCCTCCCCAACGACCGCCGTCCACCGCCGATGCCCGTCGCCGTCCTGCGGCCCATCTCTCCTCCCGCGTCTGTCTTCCTCCTCCGTAGGACACCGCCGTCTTCCTCCCCCGCGAGATGTCGCCGCTTGGCCGCTATCTTTCTCCCCTGCGGCCACCGCCCGCCGCCGTGGCCCCATCCTGCGCAAGCCCGGGCCGACGTCCCACCCCCAAGGCCGCCAGACTTCCACTGACGGACCAAGGGCCACCTGCCTCCACCGCTAGCAAGACAGGGTGGGCGGCGCGGCGCCGGGGCAAAGAGCGCTTTTGGGAATCCGTTAAACCGTGGATATTAGTTTGATTTATGCAGAAGAACATATCTGGATTCGATCATATTTGGACTTTTACCATTTTAGGGTCAACATTCGGAATGTACCGTTTCAACATTTTGACAATATTTGTTCAACATTTTAGATATACTATCTCAACATTTTCATTCTAGATATACTGTTACAACATTTTCATAAAAAGAAACAATTTGCGATCAAATATTGATCGCAAATTGTTGCTTTTTATGTGTTGATTTTGAATATCCAAAATGACGCTAGTAAGTTTGTTTTAAAATACAGTTTCGTAAAATACTACATAAACCAAATTTTTTTAGAGAATGCGACAGCGTAAATGATGCGGGCAAAATATCATATCACGTGGGCTTTCTCAGGAATGAAAAATATTAAATAATCCTTCTCTGTTCATGTTTATTCTCTGCAAATCATGGCATGTAGTCAATCGACACCACTGCTGATGATATCGATCTTACACATTGTTCATCATTCCATTCTAGTACATTTCTACTGGCTACGTCCGGCAGCAGCAGACGCTGGGCGAGTTCAAGCAGTTGCCGCCCTTGCCGAACAACGCCACGTTCCTGCACCAGCTGCTGCAGTCCGGCAGGAAGTTATCGCACGGGCCCATGCACTGGTACACCGCCGCCCCTGATGATCACCATAACACGGCAATCTCTCACGGTGAAGAAAGTTGAAAGTTGAAGAAAGAAAAGCTTGCATGCAAAAGCATTGGGCATGTTTTAGGCGTACCATGGGATGAAAGAGTAGCGACTGTGAGCACGACGACGATCAGGATCCTGCAGAGGACGGCCGAGGAAGATGATGACCCCATAGAAGGTGACGGCAGTTTGACCGTAATACCGTGGTTCTGCTTGGACTGTCAAATTGATAATGGAGAGGTAATCGATCTCCGGCGTTTTGGTACGGTTCACCTGTCGATGTGAGCCTCCTTATATAAAATTACGGTGAATGAATGTTTAGCATCCATTAACTCTGGTGAACGGAGATTAGCATCCCATTAACTCTGGTGAACGGATGTTTAGGAA
>NW_014576753.1:2068-22214 GCF_000263155.2 Setaria italica
ACGTTACAACTGCTAAATACTCTGGTGTCCAATGCTTATTCATGTTCTATAGGCCAGTAATCGTTTATTGGTTACAATAGATTCATATGAAAGGCATGAATTACAAAATACTTCTCAAAGACTAATGATTGGCGAAATACGCAAATTCTTAAAATATTGTATTTAGCTTATTTCTTTTTATTCCTATTGGTTTCTCTTTGTACATAGTTAACTTTTCTGTTTCAGTATTTTGTACTGCTTCATCACGACACTGGAAGTTTTAGGGACGGACACCTCACACCTCTGATACGTCTGTGGCTATGTTTTTGGCAGAGAGCAGTGTCACAGTTTACATCAAATTGCTTTGATACTGGTTGCCCGTTCACAGCAGTGGCCAGCAACAAACAATAAACCAATTCAGCTGTACCAAAGTAAGCATCACATTCTGTTTTACATGGCACACTATATTCAGACCTGAATCGATTCAGGTTGCAGTGACAAAACTCGTTACAATTTGCTCTTGCCTGGGGAGACCACAGCAGCAGTGAGGCTCAACGCTGCATGGCACGTATTGAAGATTTGGAGCTTGAGGTTGGGCTCGTCCGTCGCCATGTCGCAGCGGAGGAAGCCGAGGAAGTGAGTGACCGATGGAAATGGCAAGTTCGAGTCAGGGAAATGCAGTATCTGAATCCGATGAGCACGCCATTCTTCATCAGCTCGTCAGTTATTCAGTTTCGCAAGAAACGAGCAGGGCAACCTGGCGCAGCAGAGGACCGCTTCATCAGGTCATCTGGAGCGTCCATATGGCATCCGACGGCTACGTTTAATCTTTCCATCTTTATCAGCACTTACGCGTGCAAAAATATATAAAGACATTTAGAGTGCGAAATTGACTCAATTGGTAGAGTGTTAGTCTATGCATCTCCAACAAATTTTTTCCTCTGTTAATTTCTCTTTCATGGAAAAATGCATAAAAATATATATGGTACAAAATCAATCAAAAGTTGTGGATGTTGCTCAATTGGAGTGTTAATTTATGCATGAGAAAGGTACAAGGTTCAACTCCTTGCATCTCCTATGCAATTTTTTCCTTCTGTTAATTTCTCTTATACATGGAAAAGATATAAAGATGTTTAAGGTGAAATAAAAACTATATAAAAATATTTACAGTGCAAAACCAATTGAAACATGGGGATGTAGCTCAATTGGTAGAGCGTTAATCTATGCATGATAAAGGTACGGGCTTCAACTCCTTGCATCTCGAATAATATTTTTTGACATTAATAAAAAAATTAGCGCAGAAACAAAACAAAAGTTAGAGTGGTACTCAACTAGAAGTAGAGCATTAAGTGTGAATGATGATGGTAAAGGTGTTTGATTACTCGCATATCCAATTAAAATATTTTCTTTGATGTCTCTAGCTTCCATGGCAGAAAGATATCAATCTATGCAATGAACTAAAATTCAGTTATGTGTTTATCGTCCACGGTGAACCCTGTATCGTGAATTGCTCATCGTTTTTTAGTGAATTCAGCTAGCGATTACTCCAGATTTGCTCTGTGTTCTTTATTTTCGCCTTGGAAGTTTTCCCTCTTTTCTTTGTTTCTCGCACTCGTCGCCGGACGTGTCGACAACCGGCCGTAGCTTGGCGAGACACTGGAAGCGTACCCGTGAAGGTACAGACATCAATCGATGTCTCGCAGACTGATTGTGGGTAAATACCCACCAACTCCACGAGAAGGTCTGTAAAGGGGGTTTTTGGAGCACCCCTTGATGTACTCCAAAAAAACGTGGATCTACCCCTGCTCCACCTTTTTCCTGGAGCCGGAGTTGCTGGAGCTAGACGTGTTTGGCTGCGAAATTTCCGGAGTTGGTGGAGTGGAGCAATTTTTCGTGGAGTGGAGTGCTCCCAAACACCCCCTTACTGACCAATGCAATTTATTATGTTTGGCAGCATATTTTATTAGTTAACTCAGCATATTGCAATTTCCCAAAATAAAATTCTGGCCGCCAAATCAATCTTTGCAATTCAAGAATACACAAAGTCTTACTATCAGCACAAGATGAACACTGCCAGATTGACTGCTTGTCTATTTTGATTCATGACATTTAGGGCGACTATGCAGTTAAAATTGTTGCAGTTATTCTGAGCTTTATGCGTTACACATGATTTTGACATATTTTCAAATATTGCATCGTAAATACATGATACATTGGAATGTCCCCATCCTTGATACGAGATCTGCACTAGGGATGGATTTGGATGTCTGGAAATTCGAATTATCCGTATTCGTATCTCTAAAACGTTTAATATGGATATCCGTATTCGTATTCGAATGTCAAATGGATATTTCCTGGATATATATGAATTCGATTTCAATATTTTTCTCTAAAGATTCCTATTCGATAAAAATGTGAAATATCCGATACTATCGATATCCGCGAAGAGTAAAGTACCCAATGAAATCATCTAAAACTTATTTCTATGATTAATTACTAATGATAAAAAATGTTAACTTTAATATTACTAATAAAGTAATTGTGTACACCATTTCAAGTATTAAAAATTTGTCGATTTGACAAATGACTAACTATGTTAGTCTAATATTATTAGTGATATACAGTGAATAAAGATAATGTTTAATTAATTTTAATGTGGCTAATCATATTAATTTTAAATATATTATCCTATTTTATTTAATAAATAAACTATATTTATATGTATTGATGTACTTATTTTCTTATTAAATAATTTATATATTTATGGAATTATTTATTTAAATGAAATTTATTTGATAAATATTTAATTATCAAAATATTTATTAATAAATATATTATTTTCAATGAGTATCTTTTGTGTGATATTTTCATCATTTACGCCCCTACTTATAGCATGATTTTTTTATCTACTACAAATCATCGATAAAGCAAATTGATACTCGATGTGACGCTATGTTCCAATATTAGCATCTGAAATGGCCTATCTCCATACTAGGTTTGTACACAACTTACAGAAGATTCGGAGGTACAAGGTTCTCCAACTGCCCACCGACGATGTAGGGGACCACGGACCGCACAGCTCCTCCCTCATCGTGTCGACCTCCACAATCCACACCTTTCTATCAGAGAACTTAACATAGTCGTGCTCGCAGACCATGAAGCAGACGACGTCGGGGTCGTCGGAGGTCACCATGGGGGATTCCACCGCCACATGCGGCAGGCCCTCGTAGGCCGGCAGCGCCCAAAGCTCTTCGCAGTCAAGCATGCCGTCCTTCACCCACGTCATTGGCTCGTCCATCGACGCCAGGGTCATGGTCCACGTGGTCAAGGTGAAAAAGAAGGGGCCGCGCATGCATGTGGTCCGATCGTGGCCGCCGCAGTAGCACTCGGGCTCGATGCCGACGAACCTCACCACGCCGATGCCAGTCGCGCCCATGTTCCAGGAGTACGACATGTAAGGGTGGCCGTCGAAGAAGGACCGTCAATGTGCGCCACCAGAAGCAGCACGTACCGGAGCTCTAGGCGGCCCGCCGCCGCCATGTCGCAAGAGGAGGAAGTCGTGGAGGTAGTTGACGAAGCAGAGGAACCGGTCGCCTGTAGGAACGGCTGCATTGGTTTGCCATCACCGCATCGCCTCGCCGTTGATGATAAGCACCGCCTGGTTGAGCTCCCACTCATGGTCGACTGGCTGCAATGGAGGATGGAGAGCTCCTTCATGTCCCGAGGCTTGTCGTGCGACACGGCGAGGTAGGCCACCATGAGCACGCCGTCGCCACGGCGCAAGAGTGCCGACGTCACATCTGAGCAGCTTGCGCTCTCTGCGCCGGCAGGGGTGTAAACCGTCACCGCCGTCGCTATCCTCGCTGCGCTTGTACAGCATGGAGAAGTAGCAGCCCAGGAGCTGTGACAGAGACGGCAGCCGTGGGACTCCGGCGCCAGCGCCGTTGTCGGTAGCCTCATACCGGAAGTCGGAGGGATACTATCGCGGTCTTGCCCGTGCCAGCGACTGCGGGGTGCCCTCATCTCGAGGAGGACGTAGTCGCCGTGGGTCGCAACGACTCTGAGGAGCTCGGCGACCTACCCGTCGCCGCCTTCCCATCCTACGCCCACCCAGCCATAGTAGATTCGTGCACGTACATAATTAAGAGCATGTTTGGCTTGACTCCACTCCAGAACTCCAGCAACTCCATCAAAAATCCAGTCAAACACTCCAGCTCCAAAACTCCATGGAGCTGCCAACTCCATGGTGTTGTAGTGCAAATGGGGGTGGAGTTTTGGAGCACATCTTTTGCAGCTCCAAAATCCCATATTTTGAACCTCCTCGTGGAGTTGGTGGGTAATTACCCACCAATACTACTTATTACAAAAAAATGTTTCGTTCTTTTTTCTCCGAGTCTCCCCCGCGCCTATCTTCCTCCCGCGCGTGTCTTCCTCCCCCACCATCTTCCTCCATCGCGGGACGCCGCCGCTTGGCCACCGTCTTCCTCCCCCGCGGCTGCCGTCCACCAACGACGCCCGTCGCCGTCCTGCGGCCCATCTCTCCTCCCGCGCCTGTCTTCCTCCTCCGTGGAACACCGCCGTCTTCCTCCCCCGCGAGATGTCGCCGCTTGGCCGCTATCTTTCTCCCCAGCGGCCACCGCCCGCCGCCGTGGCCCCATCCTGCGCAAGCCCGGCCGACGTCCCCACCCCCAAGGCCGCCAGACCTCCACTGCCGGACCAAAGCCACCTCGAGGTCACCTGCCTCCACCGCAAGCAAGACAGGGTGGGCGGCGCGGCGCCAGGGCAGAGAGCGCCGGCGAGGCTACGGGCAAGCCTTTGCCCTTCCACAGCCGAGGGAGATGGGGTGGGACGCGTGGGCGCCGGCCGAAGTCAAGGCGGGGAGCACCAACGAGGCGGCGGTCGGGCCTTGGCACCGCTGATTCGAAGCGAGATGGTCGGGGCGGGCGGCACATGGCCGGCGCCGCAAGCGGGGCAGTAAGCGTGGCGAGCTGACGTGCGGGCCTCAGCACCACCGCAACCGAGCAGGCGGAGCGAACGGCGAGCGACCGATGCCGCGGGCGAGGTGGGGAGCTGCGGGCAACGTCTGTGGGAACGGAAGGAAAAGGATCGAGGGAAGTGGATACAGGATGACAACTGGGGCCTGAATTTAGGGCAACAATGGTAATCCACACTGAAATCGGTCCCTTTTTTTTAGAGCTGAGAGCACCCATCTAGCCAAACACCCCATTTTAGTTCCAGAGTTCTGAAGCAGCTCCACCTAATGCCAAACAGGACCTAAAGCTAGTGGGAGAGCAGTACTAGCTACAGGTGTTGCTTCACAGCTGTCCGCATGTGGCTGGTTGCATGGATGAGTGATAAGCCGACTGGTGAGATTCCATCTTTGAATTCAATTTTCTTTCAAACTATAAATCCTTTCGGGAATTCGTTTAAACCATGGTATTAGTTTGAATTTATGCAGAAAAACAAGATCGGATTTGAATATATTTTGAATTTTACCATTTTATAAATCAACATTCGGAATGTACCGTTTCAACATTTTGACAATATTTGTTCAACATTTTAGATATACTGTCTCAACATTTTCATTTTAGATATACTGTTACAACATTTTCATAAAAAGCAACAATTTGCGATCAAATTCGATCGCAAATTGTTGCTTTTTATGTGTTAATTTTGAATATCCAAAATGACGCTAGTAAGTTGTTTTGAAATACAGTTTCGTAAAATACTACATAAACCAAATGTTTTTAGAGAATGCGACAACGTAAATGATGCGGGGAAAATATCATATCATGTGGGCTTTCTCAGGAATGAAAAGTAATAAATAATCCTTCTCTGTTCATCTTTATTCTCTGCAAATCATGGCACGTAGTCAATCGACACCACTGCTGATGCTATCGATCTTACACATTGTTCATCATTCCATTCGAGTACATTTCTACTGGCTACGTCCGGCAGCAGCAGACGCTGGGCGAGGTGGGTGTCCAGTTCAAGCAGTTGCCGCCCTTGCCGAACAACGCCACGTTCCTGCACCAGCTGCTGCAGTCCGGCAGGAAGTTATCGCACGGGCCCATGCACTGGTACACCGCCGCCCCTGATGATCACCATAACACGGCAATCTCTCACGGTGAAGAAAGTTGAAAGTTGAAGAAAGAAAAGCTTGCATGCAAAAGCATTGGGCATGTTTTAGGCGTACCATGGGATGAAAGAGTAGCGACGGTGAGCACGACGACGACGAGGATCCTGCAGAGGACGGCCGAGGAAGATGATGACCCCATAGAAGGTGACGGCAGTTTGACCGTAATACCGTGGTTCTGCTTGGACTGTACAATTGGTAATGGAGAGGTAATCGATCTCCGGCGTTTTGGTACGGTTCACCTGTCGATGTGAGCCTCCTTATAAAAAATTACGGTGAATGAATGTTTAGCATCCATTAACTCTGGTGAACGGAGATTTAGCATCCCATTAACTCTGGTGAACGGATGTTTAGCAACCATTTACTCTGGTGAGTGGATACTTAGCATCAATTGGTTTTTAAAGCATCAATTAGTTTTTAACGTTACTCTGCTAAATACTCTGGTGTCCAATGCTTATTCATGTTCTATAGGCCAGTAATCGTTTATTGGTTACAATAGATTCATATGAAAGGCATGAATTAAAAAATACTTCTCAAAGACTAATGATTGGCGAAATACGCAAATTCTTAAAATATTGTATTTAGCTTATTTCTTTTTATTCCTATTGGTTTCTCTTTGTACATAGTTAACTTTTCTGTTTCAGTATTTTGTACTGCTTCATCACGACACTGGAAGTTTTAGGGACGGACACCTCACACCTCTGATACGTCTGTAGCTATGTTTTTGGCAGAGAGCAGTGTCACAGTTTACATCAAATTGCTTTGATACTGGTTGCTCGTTCGCAGCAGTGGCCAGCAACAAACAATAAACCAATTCAGCTGTACGAAAGTAAGCATCACATTCTGTTTTACATGGCACAGTATATTCAGACCTGAATCGATTCAGGTTGCAGTGACAAAACACGTTACAACTTGCTCTTGCCTTGGAAGACCACAGCAGCAGTGAGGCTCAACGCTGCATGGCACGTATTGAAGATTTGGAGCTTTAGGCTGGGCTCGTCCGTCGCCATGTCGCAGAGGAAGGACTGCAGTTCCACAAAGACGACAAGGACCAGCTGCAGCCCCACAAGGACTGCAGCCCAACAAGGACCACAAGGACTAGCAAACAAGACTTTATCCAGCATCATTCTCCCCCTAAGTCTTGGGTGTCGTCTTGTGGGAAGGTTGGACCATCCCGGTCCTGGAACAGAGCTCAAGGAACTTGATCCTCCCAAGGGGCTTGGTGAGTAGGTCCACAAGCTGATCCTTGGTGTTGATGTAGCTCGCCTTGATGCTTGCTTCTTCCATGCAGCCTCGGATGAAGTGGTACTTCACCCGGATGTGCTTGCTCCGCTCATGCAAAACGGGGTTCTTTGCCAGGGCCAGAGCGGACTTGTTGTCCACCCTGAGCTCCACCGCTCTAGTGTCTCTGCCAAGGAGATCACCGAGCAGTCGGGCAAGCCAAAGCACCGGAGTCGAAGCAGTGGAGGCCGCTATGTACTCGGCCTCACAGCTGGACAGCGCCACCACCTGCTGCTTGACCGACTGCCAGCTAACGAGGCACTTGCCGAGGAAGAAGAGAATCCCGCTCGTGCTCTTGCTGGTGTCGATGTCGCTGGCGTGGTCGCTGTCGCTGTACCTGAGTGAAATGGAGCTTCCCGCCAATGATGACAGGCCCTGAGGGAGGCTGTGACTCATCGCTGTCGACGACCTTGAGGCGACCTATCGCCTCCTCGATCGACATCCTGGAGAGATCCAGTAGAGACTCCATCGAGCGAGCGATCTGCTTGTACTTCTCAGGTACGCAGCGGAGGAGCTTCTCGACAACTCTCTCCTCACCATAGGTGTCGTCACCGTATTGCACCATCTTCTGCAACAGAGTGTTGAGACGGAGAGCAAAGTCATCAACGTCCTCACCTGGCTTGAAGGCCAGCTTCTCCCACTCCTTGTGAAGTGCCTGCAGTGTGGACTTGCGGGCGCGATCGCTGCCGATGCGTGCCGCAGCGACGGCGTCCCAACCCTCTTGGGCAGTCTGCTTCTGGGAAAGCGAGAACTACATCTCGGGCAGGACTGCAGTGATGAGGGCGTCCAGCGCCCATCGATCCTCATCATAGTCGACGTCGCCGTACCAGAGTGCCTCCCACATGTGCCGCACCTGGAGCCTCACCCTCATCACCGCGGCCCACTCGATGTAGTTGGTCTTGGTGAGGGTAGGCCACCCACCACCGGGGCCGACTTCCCTAACAACAGCATGGGCCCCGTGGCGACCATGACGGCGATCCGGGGAGGGAGAGCCACGCTACCTGTAAGGGCCGCGCTCTCCGTCGACCCGGCCGCCATGCCGCCGATCGAACTCCATCTTCACCTCCAGCTGGGCAGCCCTCTCCCGCAATCGCTGGACCTCCAGCGCGACATCGATGTGCGGGTCGCCCTGCGAGTCGCGGTCACCATGTCCGCCAGGAACACGGTCGTCGCGCGCGCCCCCGCCTGGAGCGCCGTCGGCGCGTGCACGCCCGTCTGGGCTGCTGCCGCCGTGCCCGCAGGGGTGCCCGGCTGCCCACTGCGCCGCCCGTTCCTGCGCCGCCTCCCTTGCTTGCATGAGCTCTACGTCGGTACCGCCATCGGCAGAGGTAGCGCTGCTGATGCTACCGCCACGTAGAGTCTCGAGCTCCGTTGCCGCCGCACGTGCGGCATCTGCCGCCGCTTTCGCTTCCGCCCTTGCTGCAGCCAGCTCCGCCGCCGCCAGCCTCGACGCCCTTGCCACCGCCACAGCGGTCTCCGCCGCCACTCGGGTACGCTCCCCTGCCGCAACGAGCTCGGCCTCCTGCCGACGCTGCGCGCTCGAGGCGACCGAGTGCTAAGACTGTCCTGCGGACATAGCGCGCCACCGGGGGGCTGCGTGGGGAAGAGGCTGCTTCCGACGAGCTGCCGCTCGTCTGCGTAGAGGGAGAGGAGTGAGCAGGGACAGCCGGTGCTTCTGCTACCGGCTGGGGACGAAAGGTGGCTCGGGAGGGTTGTGAGCAGGAGATGTTCAAGCTACAGGATAGTACGGCTCTAATACCAGTTGTTAGGATCTGAATAGTAACCCTCATCGAGAGGATGGCACTAGGAAGAGCACACCATTTTTCATCAACTCGCAATTATTCAGTTTCGCAAGAAACAAGCAGAGCAAGCCGGCGCAGTAGAGGACCGCTTCATCAAGTCATCTGGAGCGTCCATATGGCATCCGACGGCTACGTTTAATCTTTCCATCTTTATCAGCACTTACGCGTGCAAAAATATAATAGAACATTTAGAGTGCGAAATTAATCACAAGTTGGGTATGTAACTCAATTTGTAGAGTGTTAGTCTATGCATCTCCAATAAATCTTTTCCTCTGTTAATTTCTCTTTCATGGAAAAATACATAAAAATATTTACGGTACAAAATCAATCAAAAGTTGTGGATGTTGCTCAATTGGTGGAGTGTTAATTTATGCATGAGAAAAGTACAAGGTTCAACTCCTTGTATCTCCTATGTAATTTTTTCCTTCTGTTAATTTCTCTTATACATGGAAAAGATATAAAAATGTTTAAGGTGAAATAAAAACTATATAAAAATATTTACGGTGCAAAACCAATTGAAACATGGGGATGTAGCTCAATTGCTAGAGCGTTAATCCATGCATGATAAAGGTATGGGGTTCAACTCCTCGCATCTCCAATAATATTTTTTGATATAAATAAAAAAATTAGCGCAGAAACAAAACAAAAGTTAGAGTGGTACTCAACTAGAAGTAGAGCATTAATGTGTGAATGATGATGGTAAAGGTGTTTGATTACTCGCATATCCAATTAAAATATTTTCTTTGATGTCTCTAGCTTCCATGGCAGAAAGATATCAATCTATGCAATGAACTAAAATTCAGTTATGTGTTTATCGTCCACGGTGAACCCTGTATCGTGAATTGCTCATCGTTTTTTGGTGAATTCAGCTAGCGATTACTCCAGATTTGCTCTGTGTTCTTTAATTTATTTTCGCCTTGGAAGTTTTCCCTCTTTTCTTTGTTTCTCGCACTCGTCGCCGGACGTGTCGACAACCGGCCGTAGCTTGGCGAGACACTGGAAGCGTACCCGTGAAGGTACGTACAGACATCAATCGATGTCTCGCAGACCGATTGTGGGTAAATACCCACCAACTCCACAAGGAGGTCGGGGTTTTTGGAGCACCCCTTGAGGTACTCCACAAAAAACGTGGATCTACTCCTGCTCCACCTTTTTCCTGGAGCTGGAGTTGCTGGAGCTAGACGCGTTTGGCTGCGAAATTTTCGGAGTGGGTGGAGTGGAGCAATTTTTCGTGGAGTGGAGTGCTCCAAACACCCCCTTATTGACCAATGCAATTTATTATGTTTGGCAGCATATTTTATTAGTTAACTCAGCATATTGCAATTTCCCAAAATAAAATTCTCGCCGCCAAATCAATCTTTGCAATTCAAGAATACACAAAGTCTTACTATCAGCACAAGATGAACACTGCCAGATTGACTGCTTGTCTATTTTGATTCATGACATTTAGGGCGACTATGCAGTTAAAATTGTTGCAGTTATTCTGAGCTTTATGCGTTACACATGATTTTGACATATTTTCAAATATTGCATCATAAATACATGATACATTGGAATGTCCCCATCCTTGATACGAGATCTGCATTAGGGATGGATTTGGATGTCTCGAAATCGGAATTATCCGTATTCGTATCGCCTAAAATGTTAATATGGATATCCGTATTCGTATTCCATTTCAATATGAATGTCAAATGGATATATCCGAATTCGGTTTCAATATTTTTCTCTAAATATTCCTATTCGATAAAAATATGAAATATCAGATACTATCGATATCCGTGAAGAGTAAAGTACCCAATGAAATCATCTAAAACTTATTTCTCTTATTAATTACTAATGTTAAATAATGTTCATTTAATTATTACTAATAAAGTAATTGTGTACACCATTTCAAGTATTAAAAATTTGTCGATTTGACTAATGACTAATTATGTTAGTCTAATATTATTAGTGATATATAGTGAATAATGATAATGTTTAATTAATTTTAATGTGGCTAACCATATTAATTTTAAATACATTATCCTATTTTATTTAATGGATAAAGTATATTTATATGTATTAATGTACTTATTTTCTTATTAAATAATTTATATATTTATGGAATTATTTATTTAAATGATATTTATTTGATAAATATTTAATTATCAAAATATTTATTCATAAATATATTATTTTCAATGAGCTATCTATTGTGTGATATCTTCATAATTTACGCCCCTACTTATAGCATGATTTTTTATCTACTATAAACCATCGATAAAGCAAATTGATACTCGATATGACGCTACGTTCCAATATTGGCATATGAAATGGCCTATGTTTGTATACAACTTATAGAAGGTTCAAAGGTACAAGGTTCTCCGGCTGCCCACCGGTGGTGTAGGGGACGACGGACCGTTGCTCCTTGCTCGTCGTGTCAACCTCCACAATCCACACCTTTCTATCAGAGAACTTAACGTAGTCGTGCTCGCAGACCACAAAGCAGACGACGTCGGGGTCATCGAAGGTCACCATGGGGGATTCCACCGTCACATGCGGCAGGCCCTCGTAGGCTGGCAGCGCCCAAAGCTCTTCGCAGTGGAGCACACCGTCCTTCACCCACGTCATTGGCTTGTCCATCGACGACAGAGTCATGGTCCACGTGGTCACGGTGAAGAAGAAGCGGCTGCGCGCGCACGTGGTCTGACCATGGCCGCAGCAGCAGCACTGGGGCTCGACGCCGACGAACCTCACCGCGCCGGTGCCGACGGCGCCCATGTTCCAGGAGTAATACATATAGGGGCGGCCGTCGAAGAAGGACCGTCAATGGGCGCCACCAGAAGCGGCACATACCGGAGCTCTAGGGGGCCCGCCGCCGCCATGTCGCAGAGGAGGAAGCCATGGAGGTAGTCGACGAAGCAGAGGAACCGGTCGCCAATGGGGACGGCCGCGTTGGTCTGCCATCGCCGCATCGCCTTGCCGTGGATGATAGGCACCGCCTGGTTGAGCTCCCACTCGTGGCCGATCGGCCGCGGTGGAGGACAGAGAGCTCCTTCATTTCCCGGGGCTTGTCGTGCAACTCAGCGAGGTGGGCCACCACGAGGTCGCTGTCGCCACGGCGCAGAGCTTGCGCGCTCTGTGCCAGCGGGGGCGTAAACCGTCACCGCCGTTGCTGCCCTCGCCACGCTCGTAGAGCATGGAGAAGTAGCAGCCCGGGAGCAGCGACAGAGACAGCAGCTGTGGGACTCCGGCGCCGGTGCTGTTGTCAGCGGCCTCGTACAGGAGGTAGTCGAACTTGATACTATCACGGTCTTGCCCGTGCCAGCGATTGTGGGGTGCCCTCATCTCGAGGAGGACGTAGTCGTCGTGTGTCGCGACGACTCTGAGGGGCTTGGCGAGCTCCCCGTCGCCGCCTTCCCATCCTGCGCCCACCCCAGCCGTAGTAGATCCGTGCACATACATGATTAAGGGTCTGTTTGGCATGGCTCCACTCTAGAACTCTAGTAACTCCACCAAAAATCCAGCCAAACACTCCAGCTCCAAAACTCCATGGAGCTGTATTGCAAATCGGTGTGGAGTTTTGGAGAACCTCTTTTGCAGCTCCAAAACCCCCTCTTTTGAAACTCCTCGTGGAGTTGGTTGGTAATTCAATGCCACTGTTACAAAAAAAATATTTCGTTCTTTTTTCTCGAGGTCTACCCCACGCCTATCTTCCTCTCGTGCCTGTCTTCCTCCCCCACCATCTTCCTCCCTCGCGGGACGCCGCCGCTTCACCACCGTCTTCCTCCCCCGCGGCCGCCGCCAGTCGCCATCCCGCAGCCCATCTCTCCTCCCGTGCCTATCTTCCTCCCCCGCGGGATGCCCGCCGTCTTCCACCCCGCGAGATGCTGCCGCTTGGCCGCTGTCTTCCTCCCCCGCGGCCACCGCTAGCCGATGTGTCCCCATCCTGTGTGAGCCCGGCCGACGTCCCTACTCCTAAGGCCGTCGGACCTCCACCGCCGAACCAGGCCGCCTCGAGGCTGCCTGCCTCCACGGCCAGCAAGATAGGGCGGGCGGCGCGGCGCCAGGGCAGAGAGTACCGACGAGGCTGCGGGCAAGCCTGGGCACTGCCGCAGCTGAGGGAGATGGGGTGGGATGCACGGGCGCCGGCTGCAGTCGAGGCGGGGAGCACCAGCGAGGCGGCGGTCGGGCCTTGCCACCGCCGATTCGGAGCGAGACGGTCGGGGCGGGCGGCACGTGGCCGGCGCCGCAAGCGGGGTAGTGAGCGCGGCGAGCCAACGTGTGGGCCTCAACGCCACCGCGATCGAGCGAGGCAGAGCGGACGGCGTGCGGCCGGTGCCACAGGCGAGGTGGGGAGCTTCGGGCGTGGTCTGTGGGAACAGGAGGAAAAGGATCGAGGAAAGTGGATAGAGGATGACAAGTAGGGCCTGAATTGGGTGGCAACAATGGCAATACACACTGAAATCAATCTTTTTTTTAGCTAAGAGTACCCATCTAGCCAAACACCCCATTTTAATTCTAGAGTTCTCGAGTGGATTAGCTCCATCCAAAGCTGGAGCCATGCAAAACAAGGCCTCTAAACTGTTTAAGGCTAATGGGAGAGCAGTACTAGCTACGGGTGTTGCTAGACAGCTGTCCGCATGTGGCTGGTTGCATGGATGAATGAGACCGGTGAGATTCCATCTTTGAATTCAATTTTCTTTCAAACTATAAATCCTTTTGGGAATCCGTTTAAACCATGGTATTAGTTTGAATTTATGCAGAAAAACAAGATCTGATTTGATTATATTTTGAATTTTACCATTTTAAAAATCAACATTCGGAATGTACCGTTTCAACATTAAGACAATATTTGTTCAACATTTTAGATATACTATCTCAACATTTTCATTCTAGATATACTGTTACAATATTTTCATAAAAAGAAACAATTTGCGATCAAATATATTGATCGCAAATTGTTGCTTTTTATGTGTTGATTTTGAATATCCAAAATGACACTAGTAAGTTTGTTTTAAAATACAGTTTCGTAAAATACTACATAAACTAAATTTTTTTAGAGAATGCGACAGCGTAAATGATGCGGGCAAAATATCATATCACGTGGGCTTTCTCAGGAATGAAAAATATTAAATAATCCTTCTCTGTTCATGTTTATTCTCTGCAAATCATGGCATGTAGTCAATCGACACCACTGCTGATGATATCGATCTTACACATTGTTCATCATTCCATTCTAGTACATTTCTACTGGCTACGTCCGGCAGCAGCAGACGCTGGGCGAGTTCAAGCAGTTGCCGCCCTTGCCGAACAACGCCACGTTCCTGCACCAGCTGCTGCAGTCCGGCAGGAAGTTATCGCACGGGCCCATGCACTGGTACACCGCCGCCCCTGATGATCACCATAACACGGCAATCTCTCACGGTGAAGAAAGTTGAAAGTTGAAGAAAGAAAAGCTTGCATGCAAAAGCATTGGGCATGTTTTAGGCGTACCATGGGATGAAAGAGTAGCGACGGTGAGCACGACGACGACGAGGATCCTGCAGAGGACGGCCGAGGAAGATGATGACCCCATAGAAGGTGACGGCAGTTTGACCGTAATACCGTGGTTCTGCTTGGACTGTACAATTGGTAATGGAGAGGTAATCGATCTCCGGCGTTTTGGTACGGTTCACCCGTCGATGCGAGCCTCCTTATATAAATTACGGTGAATGAATGTTTAGCATCCATTAACTGTGGTGAACGGAGATTTAGCATCCCATTAACTCTGGTGAACGGATGTTTAGGAACCATTTACTCTGGTGAGTGGATACTTAGCATCAATTGGTTTTTAAAGCATCAATTAGTTTTTAACGTTACAACTGCTAAATACTCTGGTGTCCAATGCTTATACATATTCTATAGGCCAGGAATCGTTTATTGGTTACAATAGATTCATATGAAAGGCATGAATTAAAAAATACATCTCAAAGACTAATGAATGGGGAAATACGCAAATTCTTAAAATATTGTATTTAGCTGATTTCTTTTTATTCCTATTGGTTTCTCTTTGTACATAGTTAACTTTTCTGTTTCAGTATTTTGTGCTGCTTCATCACGAAACTGGAAGTTTTAGGGACGGACACCTCACACCTCTGATACGTCTGTGGCTATGTTTTTGGCAGAGAGCAGTGTCACAGTTTACATCAAATTGCTTTGATACTGGTTGCCCGTTCACAGCAGTGGCCAGCAACAAACAATAAACCAATTCAGCTGTACCAAAGTAAGCATCACATTCTGTTTTACATGGCACACTATATTCAGACCTGAATCGATTCAGGTTGCAGTGACAAAACTCGTTACAATTTGCTCTTGCCTGGGGAGACCACAGCAGCAGTGAGGCTCAACGCTGCATGGCACGTATTGAAGATTTGGAGCTTGAGGTTGGGCTCGTCCGTCGCCATGTCGCAGCGGAGGAAGCCGAGGAAGTGAGTGACCGATGGAAATGGCAAGTTCGAGTCAGGGAAATGCAGTATCTGAATCCGATGAGCACGCCATTCTTCATCAACTCGTCAGTTATTCAGTTTCGCAAGAAACGAGCAGGGCAACCTGGCGCAGCAGAGGACCGCTTCATCAGGTCATCTGGAGCGTCCATATGGCATCCGACGACTACGTTTAATCTTTCCATCTTTATCAGCACTTACGCGTGCAAAAATATATAAAAACATTTAGAGTGCGAAATTAATCACAAGTGGGTATGTAACTCAATTGGTAGTGTTAGTCTATGCATCTCCAACAAATTTTTTCCTCTGTTAATTTCTCTTTCATGGAAAAATGCATAAAAATATATATGGTACAAAATCAATCAAAAGTTGTGGATGTTGCTCAATTGGAGTGTTAATTTATGCATGAGAAAGGTACAAGGTTCAACTCCTTGCATCTCCTATGCAATTTTTTCCTTCTGTTAATTTCTCTTATACATGGAAAAGATATAAAGATGTTTAAGGCACTAGTAGAGAAGTGACTTTCGATCCACCCCCTTTTATCCCGGTTTAAAAGTGGCCCGGGACAAAAGGGGGTGCGCCGGGGGGCGGGAATTTGGAGGGGAGCATTAGTCCCGGTTGGTAATTGCAACCGGGACTAAAGGCCCCCCTTTAGTCCCGGTTGCAACGGCTAGGGTGGGGGCGTCGGTGGCGGGACCCTTTTATCCCGGTTGGAGGATCCAACCGGGATAAAAGGGTTAGTCCCGGTTGGTGCCTCCAACCGGGATAAAAGGGTGTCCCTTTTATCCCGGTTGGATCCTCCAACCGGGACTAACTTTCCAACCGGGACAAAAGGAGTTTCCTTTTGTCCCGGTTGGAGTTTTTAACCGGGATTAAAACTCATCCCCCACTATATCCCGAGACAGAGACTTTCTTCTTCCTCCAGCCCGAGCAGTCCAGCACATTGATAGAGAGCTGAGCTTCACCTACTCTCCGGTGGTGCCCAAGCAAGGGAGGTGCTGCCCGAAGTTTTTTCCCTCATTTTTGTGGGAATTTGACTCAGCCAACAAGTGCTGCGAAGGTTTGCTACTTCATCCTCGTGTTATGCTTTGATTTATGCTTTGGAGATGGAAAGATTATTTGCTAGAATGTGATGATGAAGTAGAAAAATGGAGAGGTATTTTGAGCTAGAATGTGAGGGAGATTGATGTGTCATATATAGTATGCATTATTTCAGTGGTTTAAAAATGATGCTACCTTGTCTAGACGGTTTATCTTATCAAATTCAATATGGTTTTTTAAATCCATACTTGTTGAACTTGCATACCGTGTTCGCCTCGGCGAGGATGTTCTCCGCCGAGCAGCAACGTATGTCAAGAAGGAGGTTCGATTCTACGAGAAAGAGTGGATACGGACATCGTGACCGTGTCCCCTTTTCCGTAGCATCTAACCTCTTTCATGACGAAGTGCGGTGCCGCCCAGCTGAGGACATCCTCGCGAGATGAACACGGTCTTCAAGTTCAACAACTTCTGTAGTGGTAAGGAAAGAATTTTTGTACATAGATGACTTCTGCTACTTGTTGAACTTGCGTAATACGATCTTCATGTTGTTGTATTGTACCATGTTGTTTGGATCTTTAATCGATTGTCACGCGTAATCCATTGTCAAGTGTAATCCATTTTCGTGCGTAATACGATGCAGATGGACCGGCATTGGATGTATAATGCAGACAGGCGGAGCAAGGTGTTTATTGATGGCTTGCATTCTTTTCTCGAAGTGGCAAAAGCGAACAAGCCAGAGAATGGGTTCGTATGTTGTCCATGCTTCCAATGCAATAACAGGAAGGAGTATTCAAAGGATTCCTGGGGGACTATTCACAGCCACTTGTTTAAATACGGTTTCATGCCTAACTATTTGGTTTGGACCAAGCACGGTGAACTAGGGGTTGTAATGGAAGATGGCGAGGAGGAGGAGGAAGATGACACCATTCCGGACTGGGTTGCAGGCCAAGCTTTTGCAGGTACTACAATGGGCGAGGCTGATGAAGATGAGTTTGCAGAAAATGACCCTACTGATGACCTTGGTCAGGTGATACGAGATGCATACAGAGATTGCGAAACTGAGAAGGAAGCAGCAAAGTTGCAGCGCATGATAGATGATCACCAAAAATTGTTGTACCCAGGTTGCCAGCAGGGCCATAAAAAACTAGGTACGACACTAGAATTTGTGCAATGGAAGGCAAAAAATGGTGTGTCCGATAAGGCATTTCAGGGGATGTTGAGAATTGTCAAGAAGATTCTCCCTGAGAATAATGAATTACCGTCCACAACATATGAAGCTAAACAGATTATTTGCCCTCTCGGATTGGATGTTCAGAAGATACACGCATGCCCTAATGACTGTATCCTCTATCGTGGTGATGAATACGAGGAATTGGATGCTTGTCCCGTCTGCGAAGCCCTGCGGTATAAGATCAGGCGAGATGATCCTGGTGATGTCGAGGGGCAGTCTCCCAAGAAGAGAGTTCCCGCGAAGGTGATGTGGTATTTCCCTATAATACCACGCTTGAAGCGCTTGTTCAGGAACAAGGCGAATGCTAAGTTGATGCGATGGCACAAAGAAGACCGTAAGGAAGATGAGATGCTGAGACACCCCGCAGATGGGGCACAGTGGAGATCAATTGATAGAACATTCCCAGACTTTGAAAGTGAAGCAAAGAACATAAGGTTTGGTTTAAGCACTGATGGATTCAATCCATTCGGTGAGTTGAGTAGTGGTCATAGTACTTGGCCTGTGACCCTTTGTATGTTCAACCTTCCTCCTTGGCTGTGCATGAAGCGGAAGTTCATTATGATGCCGGCGCTTATCCAAGGCCCAAAACAACCCGGCAACGACATTGACGTGTACCTAAGGCCGTTGGTTGATGACCTTTTACAGCTCTGGAAGGAAGAAGGTGTACGTGTGTGGGATGAGGATAGACAAGAGATCTTTAATCTACGAGCACTGTTGTTCGTAACCATCAACGATTGGCCTGCATTGAGTAACCTTTCAGGACAGACAAATAAGGGATATCGGGCATGCACCCACTGTTTAGATGACACAGATAGCATGTACTTGAAGCACTGTAAGAAGGTCGTCTATATGGGTCATCGTCGATTTCTCCCTGCTCACCACCAGCTGAGAAAGAGCGGGATGCATTTCAAAGGGATGCCAGACCATCGTAAAAAACCTGCACACCGTAATGGAAAGCGTGTGTTCGAGATGATGAAGGATGTACATGTAGTCTTTGGAAAGGGACTTGGTAGCCTTATTATAATTGAGCCTGAAAGAAGCCACGTCACTGTCTTTGATTCGTTACGGAAAGATCCGGTGGACTACCAAGAATTGCAAGACATGCTGGGCTTGTAATAATTCTGGACCTTTATCTCTATGCAAAAATTTATTTCCTAAATTTTATCCCTGTTACACTATGTCATTCATTATTCTAATCCGCAGCGTATGGAAACAATTCATAAGGACACACAAAGGTCCATTCAAAGAAGATCTTACATGGAACACAGACTTCCCGGTACGTATGAAGTCTGCACATTTATTACATTGTATAACACGAATATTTCATAACTTATTTTTTTTCCGCACTGAAGTGCTTAAGACAGGAACCCGGGAATAACCTATGTGGCTACTACATCTGTGAGCACATGCACGGTTTTTTGGGACCCAAGGGACCGAATATGACGCCGCACAACTTAAAAGTACGTAAAATAAATATATTACTAGTTAATTATTTTCTAGCTCCTTATATGTATTTGTTCATGTAACATTCAAAAATTTCCAAATTATAGATGTTAAATATTCAACAAGGACTCTTGAAGGAAGAAAGAGTAGCGGCAATATGTGAAGGTCTCATTGGATTCATAATGGACGAGGTGGTAAATCCAAGAGGAGAATTTTATTACGATGGACGACAATTAGACACTCCTCTCAGCAACACCACGACGGGAAGATCGTAGGAAGATACTTTGATTTATTTGTATATATGATCGATTTGTACTAATTAAGCTAGTTGAATTGTGTATATGAATTGTGTATAAGGATTGTGTATATATATAGTAGTTGTATAATTACAAATCCCATTCGTTTAAATACTAGTTGATTTAATTCATTCTAAAAAAATCTCAACTACAAGGTTAACAAATTAAAAGGGCCGCGGTACTACTATACGTATACGTGATGCATGCATGAAAAATTCAGACGTCACCAGTGCCATGCAAGCGCAATTTAGTCCCGGTTGGAATTGAGCCGGGACTAAAGGGGGTCCTTTACTCCCGGTTAAAATACCCGGGACTAAAGACCCCCCCCTTTTGTCCCGGTTGGTTTATCCCGGATGAATATCCGAGAGATATGACCCTTACCAACCGGGACTAATGCTCAGTTTTCTACCAGTGAGGTGAAATAAAAACTATATAAAAATATTTACAGTGCAAAACCAATTGAAACATGGGGA
>NW_014576753.1:22925-27884 GCF_000263155.2 Setaria italica
TTGTTTCACACCAGTAGTCTCCGGACGGGTTGACAACGGGCCGTAGCTTGGCGAGACACGGAAGCGTACCCGTGAAGGTACAGGCATCAACCGATGTCTCGCAGACCGATGCGATAGGCGGATGCCACTATTTATTGACCAATGCAATTTAGTATGTTTGGCAAGATATTTTATTAGTTAACTCAACATATTGCAATTTCCCAAAATAAAATTCTCGCCGCCAAATCAATCTTTGCAATTCAAAGAATACACAAAGTGTTACTATCAGCACAAGATGAACACTGCCAGATTGACTGCTTGTCTATTTTGATTCTTGACATTTAGGGCGACTATGCATTAAAATTGTTGCAGTTATACTGAACTTTATGGGTTACACATGACTTTGACAGATTTTCAAATATTGCATCATAAATACATGATACATTGGAATGTCCCCACCCTTGATACGAGATCTGCACTAGGGATGGATTTGGATGTCTGGAAATCCGAATTATCCGTATTCGTATCTCCTAAAACGTTAATATGGATATCCGTATTCGTATTCGAATGTCAAATGGATCTTTCCGGTTTAGATATTTTTCTCTAATTATGTTAGTCTAATATTATTAGTGATATATAGTGAATAAAGATAATGTTTAATTAATTTTAATTTTGCTAATCATATTAATTTTAAATATATTATCCTATTTTATTTAATAAATAAACTATATTTATATGTATTGATGTACTTATTTTCTTATTAAATAATTTATATATTTATGGAATTATTTATTTAAATGAAATTTATTTGATAAATATTTAATTATCAAAATATTTATTAATAAATATATTATTTTCAATCAGTATCTTTTGTGTGATATTTTCATCATTTACGCCCCTACTTATAGCATGATTTTTTTATCTACTACAAATCATCGATAAAGCAAATTGATACTCGATGTGACGCTATGTTCCAATATTAGCATCTGAAATGGCCTATCTCCCCTAGGTTTGTACGCAACTTACAGAAGGTTTGGAGGTACAAGGTTCTCCGACTGCCCACCGGCGATGTAGGGGACGACGGACCGCACAGCTCCTCCCTCATCGTGTCGACCTCCACAATCCACACCTTTCTATTAGAGAACTTAACATAGTCGTGCTCGCAGACCATGAAGCAGACGACGTCGGGGTCGTCGGAGGTCACCATGGGGGATTCCACCGTCACATGCGGCAGGCCCTCGTAGGCCGGCAGCGCCCAGAGCTCTTCGCAATCAAGCATGCCGTCCTTCACACACGTCATTGGCTCATCCATCGACGCCAGGGTCATGGTCCACGTGGTCAAGGTGAAAAAGAAGGGGCCGCGCATGCACGTGGTCCGATCGTGGCCGCCGTAGTAGCACTCGAGCTCGACGCCGACGAACCTCACCACGCCGGTTCCAGCGGCGCCCATGTTCCGGGAGTACGACATGTAAGGGTGGCCGTCGAAGAAGGACCGTCAATGGGCGCCACCAGAAGCGGCACGTACCAGAGCTCTAGGCGGCCCGCCGCCGCCATGTCGCAAGAGGAGGAAGTCGTGGAGGTAGTCGATGAAGCAGAGGAACTGGTCGCCGATTGGAACGGCTGCATTGGTTTGCCATCGCCGCATCGCCTCGCCGTTGATGATAAGCACCGCCTGGTTGAGCTCCCACTCATGGTCGACTGGCTGCAGTGGAGGATGGAGAGCTCCTTCGTGTCCCGAGGCTTGTCGTGCGACACGGCGAGGTAGGCCACCATGAGCTCGCCGTCGCCACGGCGCAGGAGTGCCGGCGTCACATCTGAGCAGCTTGCGCTCTCTGCGCCGGCAGGGGCGTAAATCGTCACCGCCGTCGCTATCCTCTATGTGCTCATACAGCATGGAGAAGTAGCAGCCCAGGATCTGCGACAGAGACGGCAGCCGTGGGACTCCGGCGCCAGCGCCGTTGTCGGCGGCCTCATACCGGAAGTCGGAGGGATACTATCGCGGTCTTGCCTGTGCCAGCGACTGCGGGGTGCCCTCATCTCGAGGAGGACGTAGTCGCCGTGGGTCGCGACGACTTTGAGGAGCTCGGCGACCTACCCGTCGCCGCCTTCCCATCCTGCGCCCACCCAGCCATAGTAGATTCGTGCACGTACATAATTAAGAGCATGTTTGGCTTGACTCCACTCCAGCAACTCCATCAAAAATCCAGCCAAACACTCCAGCTCCAAAACTCCATGGAACTGCCAACTCCATGGTGGTGTAGGGCAAATGGGGGTGGAGTTTTGGAGCACATCTTTTGCAGCTCCAAAATCCCATATTTTGAACCTCCTCGTGGAGTTGGTGGGTAATTACCCACCAATACTACTTATTACAACAAAATGTTTCGTTCTTTTTTCTCCGAGTCTCCCCCGCGCCTATCTTCCTCCCGCATGTGTCTTCCTCCCCCACCGTCTTCCTCCATCGCGGGATGCCGCCGCTTGGCCAGCGTCTTCCTCCCCCGCGGCCGCCGTCCACCGCTGATGCCCGTCGCCGTCCTGCGGCCCATCTCTCCTCCCGCGCCTGTCTTCCTCCTCCGCGGGACACCGCCGTCTTCCTTCCCCGTGAGATGTCGCCGCTTGGCCGCTATCTTTCTCCCCAGCGGCCACCGCCCGCCGCCGTGGCCCCATCCTGCGCAAGCCCGGCCGACGTCCCCACCCCCAAGGCCGCCAGACCTCCACTGCCGGACCAAGGCCACCTCGAGGTCACCTGCCTCCGCCGCAAGCAAGACAGGGTGGGCGGCGCGGCCCCGGGGCAAAGAGCGTCGGCGAGGCTGCGGGCAAGCCTTTGCCCTTCCACAGCCGAGGGAGATGGGGTGGGATGCGTCGACGCCGACCGAAGTCAAGGCGGGGAGCACCAACAAGGCGGCGGTCGGGCCTTGGCACCGCTGATTCGGAGCGAGACGGTCGGGGCGGGCGGCACGTGGCTGGTGCCGCAAGCGGGGCAGTAAGCGTGGCGAGCCGACGTGCGGGCCTCAGCGCCACCGCAACCGAGCAGGCGGAGCGAACGGCGAGCGACCGGTGCCGCGGGCGAGGTGGGGAGCTGCGGGCAACGTCTGTGGGAACGGAAGGAAAAGGATCGAGGGAAGTGGATAGAGGATGACAAGTGGGGCCTGAATTTGGGGGCAACAATGGTAATCCACACTGAAATCGGTCCTTTTTTTTTAGAGCTGAGAGCACCCATCTAGCCAAACACCCCATTTTAGTTCTAAAGTTCTGGAGTGGAGCAGCTCCACCCAGAGCTGGAGTAATGCCAAACAGGACCTAGCTAGTGGGAGAGCAGTACTAGCTACGGGTGTTGCTAGACAGCTGTCCGCATGTGGCTGGTTGCATGGATGAGTGATAAGCCGACCGGTGAGATTCCATCTTTGAATTCAATTTTCTTTCAAACTATAAATCCTTTTGGGAATTCGTTTAAACCATGGTATTAGTTTGAATTTATGCAGAAAAACAAGATCGGATTTGAATATATTTTGAATTTTACCATTTTAAAAATCAACATTCGGAATGTACCGTTTCAACATTTTGACAATATTTGTTCAACATTTTAGATATACTGTCTCAACATTTTCATTTTAGATATACTGTTACACCATTTTCATAAAAAGCAACAATTTGCGATCAAATTCGATCGCAAATTGTTGCTTTTTATGTGTTAATTTTGAATATCCAAAATGACGCTAGTAAGTTGTTTTGAAATACAGTTTCGTAAAATACTACATAAACCAAATGTTTTTAGAGAATGCGACAACGTAAATGATGCGGGGAAAATATCATATCATGTGGGCTTTCTCAGGAATGAAAAGTAATAAATAATCCTTCTCTGTTCATGTTTATTCTTTGCAAATCATGGTACGTAGTCAATCGACACCACTGCTGATGATATCGATCTTACACATTGTTCATCATATCATTCCATTCTAGTACATTTCTACTGGCTACGTCCGGCAGCAGCAGACGCTGGGCGAGGTGGGTGTCCAGTTCAAGCAGTTGCCGCCCTTGCCGAACAACGCCACGTTCCTGCACCAGCTGCTGCAGTCCGGCAGGAAGTTATCGCACGGGCCCATGCACTGGTACACCGCCGCCCCTGATGATCACCATAACACGGCAATCTCTCACGGTGAAGAAAGTTGAAAGTTGAAGAAAGAAAAGCTTGCATGCAAAAGCATTGGGCATGTTTTAGGCGTACCATGGGATGAAAGAGTAGCGACGGTGAGCACGACGACGACGAGGATCCTGCAGAGGACGGCCGAGGAAGATGATGACCCCATAGAAGGTGACGGCAGTTTGACCGTAATACCGTGGTTCTGCTTGGACTGTACAATTGGTAATGGAGAGGTAATCGATCTCCGGCGTTTTGGTACGGTTCACCCGTCGATGCGAGCCTCCTTATATAAATTACGGTGAATGAATGTTTAGCATCCATTAACTGTGGTGAACGGAGATTTAGCATCCCATTAACTCTGGTGAACGGATGTTTAGGAACCATTTACTCTGGTGAGTGGATACTTAGCATCAATTGGTTTTTAAAGCATCAATTAGTTTTTAACGTTACAACTGCTAAATACTCTGGTGTCCAATGCTTATACATATTCTATAGGCCAGGAATCGTTTATTGGTTACAATAGATTCATATGAAAGGCATGAATTAAAAAATACATCTCAAAGACTAATGAATGGGGAAATACGCAAATTCTTAAAATATTGTATTTAGCTGATTTCTTTTTATTCCTATTGGTTTCTCTTTGTACATAGTTAACTTTTCTGTTTCAGTATTTTGTGCTGCTTCATCACGAAACTGGAAGTTTTAGGGACGGACACCTCACACCTCTGATACGTCTGTGGCTATGTTTTTGGCAGAGAGCAGTGTCACAGTTTACATCAAATTGCTTTGATACTGGTTGCCCGTTCACAGCAGTGGCCAGCAACAAACAATAAACCAATCAG